>NW_005842600.1:272184-278322 GCF_000455745.1 Alligator sinensis | reverse complement strand
TGTGGTAACCTCCCACTGTTAAGCCCTTTCCCCTCCAACCCCCCTGTATCCTGACCCAGAGCACATCAGCCTGCCCCTCCTCTGACCCCATCCTGTCAGTTGAGGATGTGTATTGCTCTTTGACATAGAGCACCACACCCCCGCCTTTTCTCCCCGTTCTATCCCACCTGTACAGTCTGTAGCCCCTAATGTTTACCGCCCAGTCATGGGATGAATCCCACAAGGTTTCTGTGAGCCCTACTATGTCTGGGTTTGTACTAGCTATCTGGAGGACGAGTTCCTCCTGCTTATTTCCCATGCTATAAGCATTAGTGTAGAGGCATTTAAGGCCTTGTACTAGTGCATGCACGACCCCCCGATTCTTAGGACTCTCCGGACCCCCATCACTTACCTAGGTACTCCTTGTGTTCATCACCCGTCTTGGTTGGGAGGTGTCCTCCTGTGGCCCCATCACCCAGTGAAGCTAATTTAAAGCACACCGTATGAGATCAGCCACCCTGGAAGAAAAGACATGCTTGCCTTTAGGGGAGAGATGTAGCCCATCCCTCCCAAGCATGTCCCCTGTGTGAAAGTGTGGGTCATTGTCCAGGAACCCGAGGCCTGCCTGGCCGCACCAGCTCTTCAGCCTCTGGTTAACCTCACCAATGCAGGCCTCATGTTGCTGTCCACGTCTACTTACCAGGAGAATACCGCCTACGCCCCATCTTCTTGAGCTTGGCCATCAAGGCCTCGAAGTCCTTCATGATGTGGTCTGGGTTGCCCCTGGCTGCGTCATTTGTTCCCACGTGGATAAGGACCACGGGGTACTGGTCCGAGGGTTGAATGAAGGCCAGGATCCCCTCTGTGATGTCTTGGATCCGAGCCCCAGGCATGTAGCAGACCTCGCGTGCCATGAGGTCAGGTCAGCAGATGGGACCCTCCATTCCCCTTAGGATGGAATCCCCGATGACAAGGACCCGGCGTTTCTTCTTCCTTGTGCTCCCTCTCTGTGCTGTCTGTATCGTGCGTGGAGCAGCACCTTCCCCGCTGGAGGCATCCCCTTTGTCCTTCTCCATGGCTGCCAGGGCCTCATATCTGTTCCCAAGTTGTACCTGGGGAGCCTCCACCACACTAGCCCAAGCAGCTCTGGTTCTGGTGGGTACCTTCTGCCACACCTGTTGTGCGCCTCTCCTGGGGGGTCTGGACGCTGGACGCCTGGTCCTGCAGTGAATGGAAATAGGTGTCAATCTCGTCCTCTGCAGCCCTGATCCCCCGCAGCCTGCTCACCTCAGCCTGGAGCTCCTTCATCTCCTCCTCCAGGGCCCTAAGCCAGACACAGGAGGGACAGGCAAGGGAACCACTCAACCCCGCCCCTACCACCAGCTGCTGGGTCCCTGCCAGGCCATCCCCACAGACAGGAAGGCAGGGGGCTGCTGACCCCACCATGAGCTCCATCCAGGCGGAGGCCCCAGAGGAGCCCAGGGCAGGCAGTGCCACCAGGGCGGGGCCCCTAGCAGCTGTGCTCTGCATCTGTACCATGTCCACGGAGTTGTGAGTCTACCTCCCTCGCCTGTTGGAGGCCCCTTGTGGACTGCTGCTGTGTGCCCGCCTTCTGCAAACGCCGGCATGCCCTTACAGAGTGTGCCTGTTTGCATGCACGCTGCCCGCACACGCGGCCTGGAAGTGCAGCTCCCTGTTGGCTGAGCTAAATGGGATCTGGGGGGCTTCTCCTCCAGATCTGCCTCAGCTGCGCCGGCTCCCTCTGCCCTCTACCCCACTTACCTCAGCTGCTGCTGCCCCCTCTGCTGCCACCGCCACCGCTGCTTAGATTTCTGTTCTCAGGTCGAAGGTATTGGCAAATATCATTTTGCAATGTTCTGCTTTAGGGGAAAGCAAGTCTGCTTTCTTGCCCTGGAGGCTTTCAGCACCTAATCTTTTTTTATTGGCTTTCTAGTAGGGATCTGAAACTCTGAGTGAATTGCCATGGTGAGAGAGCTGTGCTCTCCCCAGACACTGTGGAAGAGCTGTTCTCTGCAGTAAGTGTGGAGTACTGAGTGTGTCCTGCTGGAAAGACTCCATTCCACTGGAAAAATAGAAACATGTACAACTAGATGTAGCTTGCCTAACAGAGTTACTGACTGTTGCATAGCTGTCTCCCATGTAGCAAGTGCTTTTGCCTTCTTCACATAATTGTATAAGCACTGGGCTCTCCAATTAAGATGCAAATAAATACCCACACCTTGTCTCAGCTCAATAGTAGGACTTTGTTTCTTTGTAATGAATCCTGCTTTTCTTGTGTTCTGGCCTGTTAAGCCTGCTATTGTCTATTGAACCTTTTTTTCAGTAAAAAATTGATTGTCAATATATAAAACAAGAAAAAAACAGCATCTAAGAGAATTCCTGTCTTCAGAGTCCTGGTGCCTCCAACCCTTAACCCTTACTGGAAAAACAAGAGAAAATATAGAAACTCATACAATAGTAATAATAAAAAAGCTGTTATATTCCCCCTACATGGCTGTAACCAGTTTTGTTTGTTAAGGGGGTGGGGGGGGTGTGTTTGTTTTATCATGAACATCCCTTATAGCACCATTCTCCCTACTGAGTTGTCATTCCAAAGACAATCCTG
This sequence comes from Alligator sinensis, assembly GCF_000455745.1. NCBI lineage: Eukaryota > Metazoa > Chordata > Crocodylia > Alligatoridae > Alligator > Alligator sinensis. Next base: position 275,717 of record NW_005842600.1, on the reverse strand, counting down.
TGGGTTTCAGCCATGGACAGACAGTGACTTCCATGGCAAAGCAGAGTTCTTGGACCAGCCTGAATGGATTTCCTGGCACATCAGCTCTCAGTCTATCCTGCTATCTTCTGCTCTTGACTGTTGCCTATTAGAAGTCAGATAAATAGAGCTCCTCTTCTCAAGGATTACTAACCCATTCTAAACTTGGCCCAAAACAACTAAACTTGTGAAAAATAATTAACTTGATTACCTACCCCACACAGCTAGCACCTCTTATTGCTTCCTGTGAAGCTATGTTTTTTCATCCCAGTCTCCTGGGTGGGGTTGCCTGACAGGCCCAGAACTTGCTGTGAAGTTCTGAGTGGATATTGATGGACAGGTCTAAATGGATTTCAAAGGAACAAAAGGTTGCTCAAACAGTAGAACAGCTTTTGAGAGAGGCATGAATGCTAACAGGGAAATCTGCCCTTCTTTCCTTTAGAAGGCACAGAAGAGTTTGTAGTAATAAGTGTATCTAGCTGTTATCACTTTAATTCAGGGAGATGAGAAAATAACACAATTAAAATCCTCTTTCCTTCCTGGGAAGGTCCCAAGGTGTCTTTATGATCAATTCAGTCTCAAAAGCACACCTGTGGGGCTGATATTAGTGTTCATCTTGGTGTGCAAAAGAGAGAATGAAGCACTAACCACTAAACCACATGCTTCCTACCAATATCCCTTTATGACCATCCCCTGCTCCTTTTTTTTTTTTTTTTCAATTTCCCTTTAGGAAAATTAAACCAATTCTAATAACTGTGTGTCATGTTAAAAGCCTACACAGCCTAACATGTACTGCCTCTGTGAGCAGTCTCCCCCAGCAGCTAGTCATCTGGTCTTGCACATAGACAGGTGAGCGCGCATGTGTGCAAGCACATGCACGCACATGTTCACTTTTGAACACAATGAAGCAGCTCTTTATGACATGATACTGTTTCACAGATGTTTGGCAAGCAGTGAGATACATTGTGTGTCAACTATTTGGCATCTGAATTGACAGCCACTGAGATGAATGAGGAAGTGTGCACCTTGCAGAGAGAGTTAAGGCTTTCTGCAGACTCAGACAGGTGTGTTTGTATTGCTTAGGCTTACTTTGTGTTTCAAAACAGGGGGTTGTTTTTTGAGGCTAACAAGAAAGAAAGGTAGAGAAGAAGTCTAAGCACATCCATTGAGCTAGCCCTTTATGCTCCCCTTGGGCACCATGTGTGTGTTACATGCTTTGAGAAACACTTTTGCAAGATATCACACAACTGCACTATTGATAGAAAGCAGAATGGAATCAGAGCAGAGGTCAAAAATCTGATCCATGGATGGAAAAGTCATTCACTGAAAATTGGGGTTGGAAGGGCCCTCAGGAGGTCATCTATTCCAACCCCCTGCTCAAAGCAGCCAATGCTTTGTCTAGCTGGGTCTTAAAAACTGCCAAGGATGGAGATTGCACAATCTCTCTGGGTAACCTGTTCCAGTGTTTTACTACCCTCCTCATGACAGAATTATTCCTAATATCTAACCTCAACTCCCCTTGCTGCAACCTGAGCCCACTGCTCCTTCTGTCATCTGCCATCACTGAGAACAGTCCTGCTCTATCCTCTTTGCAGCCACCCTGCAGCGAGTTGAAGGGGGATTGAATCGGAACCTTCAGTCTTCTCTTGTCTAGACTAAATAAGCCCAGTTCCCCCAGTCTTTCCTCATAAGTCATGTCCCTCAACCCTCTAACCATTTTTGTTGCCCTCTGCTGGACTCTCTCTCCAATTTGTCCACATCCTTTCCATAGTGGGGGGTCCAAAACTGAACACAGTACTCCAGATGTGGCCTCACCAGTGCTGTGTAGAGGGAAATAATCACTTCCCTTGACCTACTGGCAACACGCCTACCAGTGCAGCCCAGGATGCTGTTAACTTTCTTGGCAACATGGGCACACTACTGGCTTATATTCAGCTTATTGTCTACTATAACCCTCTGCACCTTTTCTCCAGAGCTGCTGCCCAGCCAGTGAGTCGCCAGCCTGTACGGGTGCATGGGATTGTTCTGTCCTAAGTGCAGGACTTTGCACTTGTCCTTGTTGAACCTTGTGAGATTCCTTTTGGCCCAATCCTCTAATTTGCCTAGGTCACTCCTGAATCCTAGCCCTGTCCTCCAGTGTATCTACTACCTCTTCCCACCCGAGCTTGGTGTCACTTGGAAACTTGCTGAGGGCGCACTCTGGCAGAGGTTCCCAACCACCAGGCCACAGCAGGTTGGCTGCTGGGTCGTGGCATGAGCCCCCTGCTCAGACCCCAATCTGTTGGCCTGGGCAGCTTCTGGGGTCACAGATAAGCTTCTGGGGTTACAGCCAGGTGGCGGAGGAGCCCTTAGAGGGAGGCAGCTAGCTTTGCATGCCGTCTCTCTCTCCCACCGGGCTGCAGTTAAAATAAATAAATAAAGGTTGGGAACCACTACTGTATGCCATCTTCCAGGTTGTTAATGAAGACATTGAACAAAACCAGGGGACCGGCTGCCAACTAGACATCTAGCCATTGATTACTACTCTCTGAGCCTGATTCTCCAGTCAGTTTTCTATGCACCTTACAGTTCATTTATCTAGCCCACATTTCCTTATCTTGCCTGCAAGAAAGTTGTGGGAGACTATATCAAAAGCCTTGATAAAATCAAGGTATACCACATCCACTGGTCTCTCAACATCCACAGAGCCTATCATCTCATCCTAGAAAGCAATCGGGTTGGTCAGGCATGACTTGCCCCGGTGAACTCATGCTGACTTAATCACCACCTTCTCCTCCAAGTGCTTAGAAATGTATTTCTTGAGGATCTGCTCCATGATTTTTTCTGGGGACTGAAGTGAGGCTGACTGGTCTGTAGTTCCCTGGATCCTCGTTTTTCCCTTTCTTAAATATGTGCACTGTTTGCCCTTATCCTATCATCCAGGACCTCTCTTAATTGCCATGAGTTTTCAAAGATGATGGCCAATGGCTTTGAAATCACAAAAGCCAATTCCCTCAGCACCTCAGGTGGGTGCATCCTGTCCAGCCCCATGGACTTCTATAAGTCCACTTTTTTCTAAATAGTCCCTAACCTGTTCTTTTGCCACTGTTGGTCCCTGCCCCAAACTGCTGCCAAATGCAGTAGTCTGGGAGCTGACCTTGCCTGTAAAGACTGAAGTGAAAAAAGGCATTGAGCACTTCAACCTTTTCTGCATCATCTGATTCAGGTGGGTGCATCCTGTCCAGCCCCATGGACTTCTATAAGTCCACTTTTTTCTAAATAGTCCCTAACCTGTTCTTTTGCCACTGTTGGTCCCTGCCCCAAACTGCTGCCAAATGCAGTAGTCTGGGAGCTGACCTTGCCTGTAAAGACTGAAGTGAAAAAAGGCATTGAGCACTTCAACCTTTTCTGCATCATCTGATCCTAGGTTGCCTCCCCCATTCAGTAAGGGACCCACGCTTTCCCTGATCCTCCTCTTGCTACCAACATACTTGTAGAAACTCTTCTTGTTACCCTGCACATCCCTTGCTAGCTGC
>NW_005842600.1:246796-272174 GCF_000455745.1 Alligator sinensis | reverse complement strand
TCCTGATTTCATCCCTGCATGCCCGAGGAATGCTCTTTGACTAGGGAGGAGTATAAGACATAACAGTACAGCAGAGACATCAAAAGGCACTAAAATGGAAGCAAACAGAATAACTGTGTAGTGACTGACATAGCGATGTAGTCCAGGATGGTCCAAGGATCGTCACCTTGTGGTGGAGAGGCTTGCATGTTCCAATGACCCTGAGAGTGGTGCTATCTGGAGCTCATGCTCCTGGTATAGCCACCCATGGCGGCAAGGTTGAGGGGGAGGATTCAGACAAAGAATGATCCAAGAAGTCCTCAATGGGAGAGGAGGCAGAGGAAGGCTGCATCCCCAATGGCTGTGAAGGCGGAAGAAGGCTGCAACAAAGTGGCCCCAGTCATCATGGTTCACCATGCCACTGAACTTGGCCACCAACCACCCAGACCATGTGGGCCTGACTGTGCACCAGAGTCCACATGCTAAACATGCCACGTGCAGGCTTCCATCAGGTCTAAAAGCCCTGTGGCAATGGAGGATTGGCAATAGGGCAGAGCTGTCATATATGGAGGCCCCCAGCCAAGAATCTGCACACAGCCAGCAGATACGCGATGGTCATCGGGCACCTGTGTCAGGACACAGGTGTCCTTCAGCAGCTGCATCCACGACTGAACAGTCCTTTTTAGGATACCCTCTGTTCACCCCAATGGGGAAGGGGCTAGAAAAGGTGCCCCAAAAATAGGCTGTCCCCTCCTGCAAATAGGCTGTCCCATCCTGCTGGGTGTGGTTTCCCAGCCAGGAGAGATCACCATTCCTGCAGTCAAAATAAGAAAAAGCTAAACTTCAGAACCTGGAATGTGAGAGCGCTCATCGACAACCCAAAGAGCGATCGCCCAGAAAGATGAACTGCCATTGTGGCTCGGGAGCTAGTGAGACACAACATGGACATCAATGCTCTCAGTGAAACCCAGCTCGCTGGGGAGGGACAGTTGAGGGAGGTCAGCAGAGGATGCACCTTCTTCTGGAAAGGGAAACCAGACCACGACCCCCATATTCACAGTTTTACCATCAGAAACAAGATTGCTGATATGCTCCCTGAACTCCCTTTGGGTGTCAATGAAAGACTGGTGACCCTTTTGCCTGCACCTCAGCCAAAACCATTGCGCCACTGTCATCAGCGTATATGCTCCAACTCTGGATTCCAATGAGGAAGTCAAGGAAAGGTTCTACTCTGATCTCAACAATGGCCTTGCCTCCATCCCCAAGGACAACAAGGTCATTCTCTGGGTGACTTCAATGCCTGGGCTGGATGTGACCATGAACTCTGAAGTGGAACTATTGGCAAGAATGGCGTGGGGAAGGCCAATGCTAACGGTATCCTGCTTCTGACCAAATGCGCCCAACGTGGCCTGATCGTGATGAACACCGCCTTCTGCCAGGAAGACTGGCTGAAGCCCACATGGAGGCATCCAAGGTCAGAACACTGGCACCTCTTGGACTACATCATCATCTGAGGTAGAGACCTGAGGGATGTGCTTGTCATGAGGGCCATGAAGAGATCTGAAGATTGCTGGACAGACCACCAACTTGTGCACTCAGTGATGAACATCCATGGGCGCCAAGATACCGGAAAACCCAGAAGGCCACCTGGAGAAGGCCAAATGTCACAGCTCTGAAGGACCCTGGACAGTGGGAGGAGTTCCAGGTCCAGTTGTGTAGTGCACTGGATCAAGCCCCTACTGCTGCTGACATTATCTCCATCCAGGCACACTGGGAACAACTCAAATCTGCTGCCCAAGACGCATGTACCCAGACTATTGGGTTCACATCGCGACAGAACCAGGACTGGTTCAACACCAGTGATGCTCAGATCCGCAATCTTCTCGAGTGGAAGCATGCAGCCTTTGTTGCCTGGCAAAGCCATTCATGAACTCGGCAAAAGACGGCAGTGTATCCCCAGCTGAAGGCTGAGGTCCAGCAATGCATCCATGACATGAAGAACAACTGGTGGGCGGAGAAGGTGCACATGATCCAGGGATATGCTGACCAGCATGACATACGTACCTTCTTCCAGGCTACCAAGACAACCTATGGACCCCGCTCCATTGGACAAAACCCGCTCCAATCACAGGGTGGCTCCTGGCTCCTCAATGACGATGATGCCATCCATCTGTGTTGGAAGAAGCATTTCAAACTCCTTATTAACCAAGAGTCCACCATATTGGAGGAGACCCTCCAAGCCATCCTACAACACCCTGTGGTGGATTCCTTTGGTGATCCATCGGTGAGCTGAAGTGGGCCATCCAACAGATGAAAATCAACAAAGCCTGTGGGCCAGATGGTATACCCACAGAGGTCTACCATGCTGGCAGCTTCAAGCTTGCATCATGATTCCACCAGCTTATCCTCTGCCTTTTGGGACAAAGAGGACATTTCTCAGGGATCTCAAGAACATGACCATCTACAAGAAGGGGGACATATCTGACTGGGAACTACAGGGGGATTTCCCTCCTGTCCATTGTGGGTAAGATCCTGGTCTGCATCCTCCTGAACCGCCTTTGTCCTGTTGCCGAGGAGATCCTTCCAGAAACCCAGAGCGGCTTCCGACCATCCCAGGGCACTGCAGACATGGTTTTTGTTGCCAGGCAGATCCAAGATAAATGTCAGGAGCAAAATCAAGAACTGTTCCTCGCCTTCATTGACCTGATCAAGGTATTCAATTCCTTAAATTGTGACGCTCTGTGGGCCATCCTCCAACACCTTGGCTGCCTGCTGAAGTTTGTCACCATGCTGAGGCTCCTGCATGATGATATACCTGCCACTGTCCTGAGTGGAAGATCTGAAACTGCCTTCTGCATCCGGACTGGGGTCAAACAAGGTTGTGTAATAGCCCCCACCCTGTTCACCATTTACCTGACCATCATCATCCACCTCATCTGAGATGATCTACCATCCACCGTCAGTATCTGGTATCAACTGGATGGGAAGCTTTTCAATCTTGGGCACTTCTGGGCAGACGAAACTCACCACCAAGGACACCTATGACTTTCAGTCTGTGGACGATTGCTGCATGATGGCTCACTCTGCACAGGATGTGCAAGCGACCTTAGATCTCTTCAACACTTTGTATAAGAGACTTGGCTTGTCCTTGAACATCACCAAGACAAAGGGTCTCCACCAACCCTCCCCAGGCCAGCTTAACATCCCTTGCGCTATCTACATAGACACGGAGGCTCTGGAGTACATGGAGACTTTCTGTATCTTAGCAGCCACCTCTCTCAATGGGCTATCATTGAAGAAGTCCAGCACCAGGTCAACTGTACCAGTGGCACTGCCTTCAAGGTGCAACAGCTTGTCTTTGAAAATAGAAACCTTTGGAAGTTGACGAAGGTCCTGGTTTACAAGGCTGTCATGCTGACCATCCTCCTCTACTGCAGTGAAACCTGGGCGGTTTACCAACGCCATATTAAGACCCTCAAGAGATTTCACCAGTGGTGCTTGCGTTGAATCCTGGGGATCAAATGGAGGACTGCCGGACCAGTGCGAGCGTCTTCCATGAAGCTCTTCCACCAGCATCTAAGCCTTGCTCTTGAGAAATCAACTCTGATGGACAGGCCACTGCATTCGAATGTCCAAAAACTGCCTCCTTCACCAGATTCTCTTTTCCCAGCTGTCCGTTGGCCAACACTCAGGACGGTCAAAGGAAACGGTACAGACACACTCAAGGTTGCCCTCAAGCATGGAGGCACCAATGGATGGGAGGAGCGAGCTGCTGACTGTTCGGTGTGACCACCTGGTACACCAAGGCACGCACCGCTTTGAGGCCCAATAACTCAATATTGAGGTGGAACAGCGGTGGCAGTGGAAGGAGAAGGAAACCAACCCGGGGCTGTGAACGCCACTCCCCTGTGCAACAACATGCCCCCATTGCCAAAGAATGTGTGTATTAGGGCTGTGTGAAATGGCACTGTTCCACTTCGACTTGCGTTTTGATGGAAAAGCATTTCATTTCAAATTTTGTTTCAATTAAAAACTGCTGTTCCATTTCGTTTTGTAAAAACAGTGACGCTGTTTCAAGTTTTGCCCATAAGCTATAATGGGGAAGCTCAAAACAGCCTCTCTCATCCAATAGGCAGATTAGGGGCCTGCAACCCCAGGAGGGCTGCGGGGGCTGTGACAGTCCTCCCCAGGTTGTGGGCCCCCAATCTGCCTGCCAGATGAGGGAGGGAAGCCAGGTGCTGCTGCCTGGGACCGGTGCCAGCACACCACCAGTCCCAGGCAGCAGCACCTGGATTCTCTCATCCGGCAGGCAGATCGGGGGCCACAACCCCGAGGCTGTGCGATCGGGCTCAGTTCCCTTCCCCAACCCTGATCGGGCTGGTTAAGGGAACTGAGCCCCATTGCTCGGTTACCTTCCCCAGTGCTGCGATCCATCAGGCTGGGGAAGGCAACTCAGCCCAGGTCAGCTGAGTTCCCCTCCCCAGCACTAGGATCCAGCTGGGAAAGGGAAACTCAGCCCCAGCCCAATGAATTGCAGCACTGGGGAGGGGAACTGAGAGACTGAGCTAAATTCCCTTCCCTAGCCTGATGGATGCAGTGCTGGGGAGGGGAACTCATCTGGGTTGCTTCGAAACTCGAAACATTTTGACTGCCCTAGGTTTGTTTTTGAGGCTGTTTTGAAGCCCTTTGTTTTATTTTGATTTCACTGTTTTGAGCTCGAAATGAGTTGAAATAGTGTCAAAATGAAACAGCCGGTGAAATTTCACACAGCCCTAGTGTGTATCCAGAATCAGGTTCCTCAGTCACCTGAGGACCCATCAAACCTGACGGACATCATCCTTGACTCCGAGGGACTGCCAATGTTGCGTTGAGCAGGGGGTTGGACTAGATGTGACCTCCTGAGGTCCCTTCCAACCCTCATTGTCTATGATTCTATGAAGCCAATGACCCTTGTCTCCATTCCTTCTTCTCATGCTATCTTTCAGCCCGTGACTGTCTTCCCAGTCTTTTCATTTGCTGGGAGCAGAGTCGCTTCAGTTCAGTGTTGCACCTGATGTATTAACCAGCCAGTGTTTGATTAGACAGAGCCAGAGTTCACTGACCTTGGGTGACATGCACACACAAAAAACCCCAATCTGTTTACTAACACTGCTGTTTTCCTGATAGGGACTGAGTTGTTTTTTTTTTCTCTGTGTAGGTTCAGAGGGTTCTTGACATTCTTGTTTGCAGTACTATCTTTTGTCTAAGTGTTTTTGTGCTGTTTTTGTAGATGCTTGTAGGAAGCAACAGAGGGAGGGAGGGCCAGAAATCCTCCTGTGGAACATTTTTTTCCACTTCAGCTGAATCAGCACAAAGGATTTCAATTAGATCGAACATCCCACTCCGACTATATCAGACCAGAATGTTTTGAGGTTTCCTTTCACAACGACCCTTTTTGCTTCAAAATTTATATTTTATGTTAGAATATATATGGCTTTCTTTTAAATATTGCAGCCTAAATGAGAACTCTGTTTTATTGAAACAGAATGCTTCATTTGTCCAGAAATATACTTTTTTCCCCCCAAGAATGTGGTTTAGTGAGGAATTTCAATATTTGGGGGTTGGTCTGTTCCAATATTCTCATTTAAAACAATTTTGGAAATCCTGGAACTTGGTAAGGTGTGGGAATTCCAATTCCTATGCGAGTCTCAGCCCATGGAGACTGACATTCAGGTACGGTCCTGGGGTGGTGTGATACCTTGCAAGGAAAGCACCTTTTTCTTTCTTTCTGCAGACAGGAGTATGTGGACCAATGGCTTGAAGTTGTAGCACTATAGATTTACATTGGAGATCCAGAAAAACTGTTTCACTGTGAGAATAGTGAGGCAATGGAACAGATGCCAGGGAAGCTGTGATCTCCCCATCACTGGGGGTGTTCAAGAAGAGGTAGGGCAGCCACTGGTTGGGGGTGATCTAGGCGTAGCCTGACCTGTGTTCTACTATGGGGACTTCCCAGGCTTCTGGGCTTTGCTGGTTGCCTCCTCCTCCCTTTGCTGCTCCATGTGTCAGGGTGTTTTAAGTCTCCTTGGAGGCCCTGAGTGTTGGCTACAGCCAAGGCTGAGGAATGTGACTGGGCTGTGCCAGTGCTCCTGCTGGGAGCAAAGCCACAGGTTCCTTGCCCCTCCTTTCAGGGTCTGACCAACACCATATTTGGGCTCAGGAAGGAATTTTCCCCCATTGTCAGATTGGTACAAACTGAGGAGGGTTTGCCTTCCTCTGTAGCCTACAAAATGGGAGCTCTGGGGAAGGGCTTACAGAGCTACCGGAGAGAGCCGGGGGGGAAGGTGTTCACAGCTCATCTGGGCAACCTCTGGCTGCTGGGCCCTGAAGCCTTATTCCCATGAAGGTGGAGCAGACACAGCTGTGCCCAGAAAATGGGCCAGAGAGTCTGAGGACAGAGGCATTGCTGTAGCCTTCTCAGGCAGAGGGAAACTTAGGCCCAGAGGCCCAGCATGGTGGGACCAAAACAGCAGCCCAGTACGTCTCCCGTCTTGGGAGCTTGACCAGAACTGGTGCAATGGGCCTCAGCTCTGGTCTGTAATGTAACGAGTCTGTTGACAAAGGGATTTTAGACCCCAGACAAAAGGTGCAGAGCCTTGTTGCTCATTGGGGTCTGGATCACCAGCAGGGAACTCTGCCAAGGAAAACAGTCACCTCCTTCCTCCGGGACTTGAAGGGAGGAAAAACACCAAAGAGGAAAGGGACCTTCTCTTCTGGGGTTTGCTTCCTGGGCTGGAATGAATCCTGCTGCCGCTGGCAAAGCAACCCTGACTGCCTCCAGAGCGGTTTACTCATCCAGCAGGGAGCATTCCCCTCCATTGCCTCTCTGGTGGGGGTGGGGGGAAAAGGTGAATATGGGGGACATATGATTTCTTGCTTGTATTTGTCCAGGCCTGAGCTCCTGCTGAGATAAGCTTCCAAACATCTTTAGCAATAAACCCTCCTGGGCAGAGTTCTTTGTTAGGTAATAAGCGTTTTAGTGTAGTAATCTGCTTAGGTGCGCAAGCAGCACCTGACCACCCTGGTAATAGCGAAGAGCTAAAAAGCTGCCACAAAGCAGCCCTCCTCAGTTGGACCCAAGCAGCAAAAAGTGGGGGGTGGAGGTGGGGGGTGCATTTGGTTATGGGGGAGTGATGAAGGATCTCAGGAGTAGTCGCTTTCCTTTCAAAATAAAGAAACCTGCATTGTTGCCGAGGCTTCTGTGTCCACGCAGTAGGGACACCCTTTCTCTCTTCCTCCTTCATGAAGCCCCCCTATAGCCCCTCTTGCCTGGTTTCCTGACATGGATTGAAAGCAGCAGTGTGTAGACCCTGCTTGCATCCTCCATACTGGCCTGTTCTATGACAACAGCTTAGAGCGAGAGCTGGGCCTGACCAGCTTATTGCAGACCCAGCAGAGCCACCTGCTGCATAGAGCTGCTCAGCCACCCCCCTTGAGGAGGGTTTTATCCAGTTGCTTTGCTTAACAGCTTGGGCAGGCTGTGAAGCTTTGGGGAAAGAGGAAAGTAGAGGTGCGGTTCTTCTGAAACAACCACATCCTGCCTGCCTTTCCCACAGCTACCAGTGTCCTACTGCAGCAAGAGCTGGCCACCCTGAAACATACTATTTCCAGAGCATCCAGCACTTCCAGACTTAGTCCAGGTCACAAAACATAAAGGCCCCACCCTGCCCTGGGATAATGTTGGGAAAGTGTGAAGCACCGTCCAATAAACTCCCTTTGCACAGAGCCACATGCTGACACCCAAGGCAAGAGAACGGAGGAGGAACCTCATTAGGTGCCCAGTTTCAGCTAAACCTAGTGAGCACAGGGCCACACTTGCCTCCAGTGAAGAAGAATCAAGCTGACTGAACATCTCTGCAGCATCCATCTGAGTTTCGGCTGCAGGCTGCAGCTGGTCCTTAGCCCATCCAGGGGGGCCTGGCTCATGTCCAGCAGAAGGCTCTGGAGTACTGGTGCTGCTCTGTTGACCTATGGCTAATGTGTACGGACTATACAGTCACAGTTCAACACTGATACCATGCACAAATCCAGGCAGTCCGGCTCCAACTCACTTATTAGGAAGAGAAAATTGTACTTGCACAAGGTGTGTTATTTCTGGAGAGCACACCATAGGTGGTTACCTAAATGCCAGAGGTCTGCCACCAGGGCACTCCCCCTTGGTATCCTGCCTGGTCACAACACACAGGTCGAGAGTGTATTTCATACATCACCAAGCCTTTGCAGGCCTGTCTCTTCCATTGTCTCAAACAAAACACTCTAGCAACTCCGTAAGACCCAGAGGCAGCTCATACTGCCTGGACACTGGCACAGGGGATACGGTTGCTAGACTTCCACAGGATCATCCCTCTTATCTCTTTGGCATGTCTCTATGCCCAGCGCTATAGAGCATTATAATCCTGGCACCAATTTAGCCTGGGTAAAAAGCATATTGGAGCTACATTGGCAGTTGTACAATTTAGATTAAGTATAGCCGCTCTGGGAGCATAAGGTGCTAACAACTTCCTCCTTGATGGAGCTCTACAGTGCACTCCCCAAGGCCCTGCTCCTTCCATCTCTAAACCAGGCAGGATTCAGCAGAGATGTTCCTTCAGGCTCGGTGATTTAATCCATATATCACACTGACACCCTGGGCAGAGCAATAACAACTGGACTGAACCTAGGACCTTAACACATGAGTGTCAGCTGCCTGAGCTAAAAGATGCAGCTCTTGTTTCTCAAGGCCTGTTTTCTCAGGTTCGTCTCAGATGATATCAGGCCCTGCTTGTAGTGGTCACTGGGCTCAATAAATACAGGCAGAGGTGAATGAGAAGAGCAGCCTCTAATCATGGAGCAGTATGTAACCTCCACAGACCCCAGTCTGGCTCTGACTAATACCTAATACCTACTTAACTAAGGGTCCACCTCCCAGTTACCAACTCAGCATTCTTAATTAGGGATGATATTTAAATGATAAATCACTACACTGCTCACCCGCAGTCTTGCTCTCCTGCCCCTGTGACCCCCTGTGCACAGACTGCAGAGAGTGGGACTCTACCCAGATCCTTGTGCCTGGCCCTCGTCTGTCCAGCCCTAATAGCTTGGTCAGACTTCCTGCTGGTGTGACTCCCCTGAAGGCCAAGGGCTGTGTGAGCAGAAGGTCTTCCTGACAGACACAGATAAAAGCTTGCATCTCAGTTTGCTTGTGCTCAGGGGGTTGTGGAGGAAGGTGCTGAAGAATTCTGAGTTACTAATGGATGTTCTCCACCAGGGTCCTTATCATCTGCCCACTTTAATGCGGACCTGTAGAAGGAGTGTCAAACATAACATAGTTACAACCTGAAACAAGGAGCAGAGCCTTGGGATGCCTAACTGGAAATGCGTTGTTAGACCATGAATACATGGGTCAATGAAGGAGGGCTTTCAGGAGACTCCCTCAGGAGCTGTCTGATCTAGCTGCGCTCATGGGGGGCACATCTGCACACTGCACACACTGCATGTGCGGGTGTTCCCTGTGCTACTAATCTGCAGTGCGTGGGGGGGTTGACACTGGGAGACCCTGGTGTCAAAAACACCTGTGCCTTAAAAAGCAGGGTGGTGTACATGACAGCAGCATGCACTGCCAGAAACAGGAGTCTGGTCAGCCCAAGCCATGCTCTGGCTGCTGGGCAGGCTCCGGGTTGCTGGATTGCCATAGCTGCAGCCCCCAGATGCCCTCAGAACCCCAGGAAAGGCTGCTAGGTGCTGACCCCAGCCCCTCCCATACTTCACCTGGGGCAACGCGCCATGTGTCAGAGCGCACGTGCACAAGTGTTTCCCAGGGAAAAGCAGCAGTGGCACATATTGTTCCTCTGCTCTTTGTACCTGGGGAAACACATGTTCCTGCTCATGGGGATGTGCTCAGGGTGTCCAAAAGCTAGTTTGCAGCTGCATAACACCAACTAGGTGAGTCCCCTCCTATATAAGTCCCATGAGCTTGGACCCTGTGCCCATAAATGCTGTTCTTAAAGGACAGCTAATTCTTTTTTTCCTTGCCCAAGTAGTTTGGCTGAGACCAGGAGAAAACAGAAGTGTTCCTTGCCAAGCTTATGTCTGTCAGCGTGTGTACTGCAAGATGCAATCCTGTATCTAGTGGGCAGATTTTCAAAGGCACCTAGAGGTCTAGAGATGCAGTTTGGCACTGAGTGGGTTTTACATGATGCCCAAGTGAACTGGGCACCCAGATCTGGTGGATATACAAGGGAGGCAGGTGCCTGGCCTGCTTAGGCCCAGTGCTGAAAGAACAGTGACAGTTCTCTTCGGAGTTTATCATCTGTTTTCATTCTTCCTTGAAATTAAATTGAGCATGTCCTTGCACTGGCAGGAAGATCCTGGCTCAAGCTTCTGCTATTCCTGACTGAGGGTGATCAAACAGGCAGAGAAGAGACTCAGACTTGTATTTCCTATATGCCAGGCTGCCAGCCTAACCACCACCTTGTAGAACACAAGGGTCTGTGCCATCCCCCTGGCTCCATACCCAGCAAGACCCTATCAGCACCTGTAGCTGCACAGACTGTTTCAGATTCAGCTTCCTACTCCAGTGCCATTGCATTTTGCCAGAGGCGTGCCAACCACCTCTCCTTCGGCAATGTTGCAAACCCCATGAGGTGCCTCCCTCCCACCTGTGCCTACCTACATGCCTTTGAGAATCTGGTCCTGTGTCTCAAGGACCTGAGGGATGCCAGGAAAAATCCTGCTGTGACTTTACCCCAACCAGGCTGAGGGAGAGGTGCTTTGTGGAGCAAGGCCTGCTTTTCACCCCAAAGGCTGGGGGCCAGCCTGCCCAAAAAGCCAGTGAGCTCAGACTCCTTTTGCCTTGCATCCCGTGGGTCTCTAAGCATTCAAAAAAGTCTGTGCCAAGACTGCCATGCAGGCCTCAACTATCTACGTGGCTGAAGAGCAATCATTTGCAATGCCATGTCCTTGAGGTGAGCAGGTTCTCTCTCACATTGGATCAATCTCCAACAGCCACTGAGTCATGGGCTTGATTAAGAGTGAGCAACTGGGACATGGGCCCTGGGCCCTCAAGGCAGTGGGGCAACACCTGCCTTCACAGCAGCAGCAGCTCCCATGGGGAGGAAGGTGGGGCTTAGGGGTCTCCTACCTTCACTGTGCTCCACCCTGCTGGAGCCTTCAGCCCCTCCCAGACCCCCAGGGCACAAGCTGTATTGGGTCCACCTCTGACATTGAGCCCTGGCCTTGACCAGTCCTGTCCCACTTAGGACCTTCTGAGATACCACCACTGCTCCCCTGTGCAGGGGTGTAACAGGGAACCCCTGCCTCTGTTGCTAGGAAGGCCTGAAAGTATAGGAAACCCAGAGCAGCAAGGAGTAGCAGTGCAGGTGGACTGAGCCAAGGACTGAAAAAGCCAGGCGGCTAATGAAGCAACTAGCTGCACCTGGTCCCTGGGTGCAGCAGATCCAGTCACATGGCTGGAAAGAGGCTGGGTTTGGGGTGTAAAGCCAGTCTCTGACCATGCCAGGGGTGGCCCTTGCACATGGTGAGGGAAAGGAGCTCCCCAGAGAGGGGGGCAGCTGGAGATGGATGGGCAGGCAACCAAGTCACCCAGGGGAGCTGGGATGAAATGGCTGCAATGGAGGTAGCATATCTACTCGGAGGGAGGGAGACTATTTGTTTTGTGAAGCTGCTGGCTTGTGTTTTGTGCCATTTTGAACTTGAGACCGGAGAACCTGCTTGTGGCTACATGGGTGGAGGAGGCCACAAGCAGGGGTGTCTGGGTGCACTCCCCTGTTATAGGTGCCAGAAGTTAGCCCCAAGCCAAAGGGGTTGAGACTGGTGGCTGAGACTGGTAGCCTCTACTAGGGCTCCAAGGAGGCAGGGCCGATGCCCAGGAGCTGAGGTCTTAGACAGTGGACCAAGGGTAAGCATGTAGCTAGACAAAAAGGGGGCCAAGGCTGTGACAAACACTCACCCAGCTTCAAACAAGAGTACTTAGCCCACCCTTCCTCCCCACAGGGTCTGCTGCTGCTGTGATGGGAAGTGTTGCCCCCTCCTTGAGTGCCCAGGGCCCATGTCCCAGCGAAGCCCTGACAGGTGCTCAGAGCCCTGCAGGAGCACTCCCCTAAAGGGAAGCACTCGAGGGAGAGCACAGGCCCCAGGTTGGGGTGGTCTAGCTGGGTAGAGAAGATGACCAGCAAAGCACCAGGGACCACCTCTCCCAACAAGCAAGATAACATCCAAGTTGTGGCAGACAAGAGCCTGGAGGTGAGGCGGGTCTGCAAAGGACCCAGCAGGTGGGTCTGACCAGAGTGGGGAGAGCAGATGCCAGTGTGGTGACCCCCCACAAAGGTACCACAGGGGAATAGCAACATCCCAGACCTTCTTCCCCTGCTGTGGGTGAAGGCGCTTTGTTCCTTGCTGCCAGGGACCAAGGCTGGCATTGCAGATCTTGGTTGGTAAGACAAGCAGATCTCTCCATGAACTGCCCTTCCCAAGGCCCTTCCCTTTGTGTTGGTACATCCCATCCTTCTGCAGAGATCACATCTTGTCTAGCACTGGGTGGCAGAACAGCAGAGAGTCCCCAAGCAGCTTGCTACCGCTGAGCCTGGGTACCCAGAACAACTTGGCCTCAGTTGCACATTGTTCCCTGATGGCTTGTTACCCTGTTCCTCAACAGTGTTGAGACATCCTGGGTTGCAGAACATCTTTGCTGCAATGTAGGATGAGTTAGTCTGATAACCCCCTTGCTTTCTTTCTGTGAGCTGGTGACACCCCACCTGCCAGGACAATAGCAGCCTTACTTATCACCAAAAGGCTGGCTTGGGATACAGAGCCATGCAGGCGTTGTGTGACTCAGCACCCAAATACACACAGGAAGAGATGCCCACCATGCCAGGATTAAACCAGCAGCTACTTTGAGTGCCTGGGAAGGGCAGAGTCCACTGATTCCCTCACACACAGGGGAAGGGACAGAGGGACTAACTTTGCAGAGGATGGAGTATGACAGATTGGAGCTACCAGCATCCCTGCTTGAAGCTTAGCAAGGGTTTGGCCTCAGCCTCACTGCAGCTTTCAGTCGCTTCCTGGTCATAGCAGCAAGTTGATCTGCATGGAAGAGACAATGCATCCAGTGACACATCTCCATGTTCCACCTCACGTGGGGTCATGGTGAGGCACATTGGTAGCAGGGTGTAGCTGCTCAGCCATACACTCTGATCCAGGCACAGCAGAGTCCATGTTCTCCATGCACTGCCCACACCTTCCTCTTGGCCCAGGGGTCCCTGCTTTACTCGTTTGATGTTAACAGTGGACAGGTCTCTGAGGACAAAGAGAGTGTTGCTAAAAGGATACAGCATAGCACTTGCCTGCCCTACAGCTCACCAAGTCTCCTGGCATGCAGCATCCTACAGCTGGCCTTGCCCAGAGCATCTCTGAGGACTTGCTACCAGTGCAAGCTTTCTGTCAGTCCCATCCCATATCCTCAACCTTTTTATAACCTTCTAGATAAACGCAGAGGAAACTTGGCCTTCCTTGCAGCCTGTTTGACCTCAGTCAGTTTTCCCCTGTCCTCCTTGTAGCCTATTCTCTGAGTGAATCTTGAGCAGGAGCTCTGTCCTCTTCCCCTGCCAAAGCACTTCTGCCCCTCACTCCTCCTGCTCCCTCCTTTATGTCTCTCCAGGAGGCAGGACCTTCTAGCCTGCTTGCCTTTTTTAAATGCCCCTTTCCCTTGTTCCCTAAAACAAGGTATAAGGCAGGGAGCAAGGCAGCACAAGAAACTGGTTCCTACCCCAGGGGGCTCCAGCTTCTTTCTGCTGGGTGGTAGAAGCTGAGGGGAGGAAGCTCTCAGGCAGATGACAAAGTAGGGTCCTTCTTAGGTGCATGGTGTCAGCATGAAAGACCGAGTGGCAAGATAGAGCAATGGACACCTGGCTCTAAGCACACTCCCCCACCAGGGAGGTAGGCGGATTTGTTGGGACTACGTTCCAGTGAGGGCAGGTTTGCTTTCAAAGACAGTCAGCAGTTCACATGCCCTGGAGAATGCAAAGATACCTTCCATTAAAGGGAGTGACTCCAGCAAGAACACTGGCACCAGCGTCCTCATCACTCAAGAGCTCTCTCTTCTTGGACACTGATACAAGCGGTGAAGTGGGACCATCTCGGGAGCACTAAGGACACAACACAATAGGTTTCTACCATCAACAGTGAAAGAACCAGACTGTAAAGCACCAAAATAGTCTATGGGTGACATCAGCAGTTGCCATGGCAACTCCCTGGGGGTGTACTGAATTAATTTGAGTTTTGGGAGTTCTGCAACTAGTTGGAGGGGGAACACTTTCAACACTGCCTGTTGGCCTTGGGGCTAGAGTCGGCATAGCTTAGCTCTTTCCACAGCTTGGAGTGCACCCAACTGGGCAGAGCTGGTGTTGAGAATAAACCAGAACTCCCTGAGTGTCCTTCTGATATGCAAATGTGGGCAGAGATTTAAGGGGAAGAAGTCAGTTGGCTTGGCAGCTGCTCAGGATCAAGTTGCCCCACTGGCCTGGGGGCAGGGTCTGCCATTCCCTTTGGGGCAGTGAATTCACACCATGGTCACTCTTGTGGCTCCTGTTCCTGCCATTGCAAGATTTGGGAGGCTTATGAGTCTGTCGTCCCATACCTGCCAGCCCTTGTGGCTGCCCCTTCATGCCACAGAGGAGGACTGCCTAGTTCAGTGATTTTTAACCAGGTACCTCAGGGTGCCTTCTCTTCTCAGAACAACTTCTGCCTTGCAAGTCAAGATGTGATGCTAAGCCAATGCTTTGGGATGGTCCCAATGGCAGTCCAGCCCTCCACTGGGCTGCTGTGAAATACTGTAGGTTCCCCTGACCAGTATCCCATCTGCGGGATTGCTGGCTGTGTTAGATGGCTTAGCAGTAGGACTACCTGTTGATCTCTGCTGCCATTCTTGAAAGAGAAGTCTCCTGTCGAGAAAACTGACTGTGTGTGGCAACCACTGATGCCTGATCAAGAAGAGCATGACCCAAAACCAAGGGCCAGGCTGATGCAAGAAAGGTCTGCTGGCTTAACGTCTCTGGGAAATGCCACTAGTATTGATTCAGCTGATATCAGCAACAATGGACTTTTCCAGTGCGCCTTACACCAGTTTAGAGGTAACATAAGGCATCTTCTGCTGTTATAACTGGAAAGTGTCACCAGGGCTTCTATCCCTGGTCCTGAAGTGAATGATGCATTCCAGCAAAGTCAGGCAGGAGGAGAACTCTAGCTCTACTAGCACCAAGAGCAATCAATAAGGGTCAGTGCCCTCAGGGATTGCCACCCCTCTGGCATGTGTGCCACAAGTGACATGGGCAGCTTCTGTGTGTGGCATGTGGGGAATGAATAGGCTGCACATCAGCAGATAGAGCAGGGAGCAGAAAGTAGACCAGCAAATCAGGCAGGGGAATGGGACCTAAGAGGCACTTGGGAAGGGCGTGGGGCCCATTTGTGGTATACCTATCAGAAGAGTTGGCCCCTATCACCCTAGGCATTATGCACACACCAAAGGAAAAGATGTGTGCCCTGGAACACTTGTAGTCTTGGCATACAAGGAAATGGAAGGTGCAGAGGGAAAGGATAGTACTGATAACTGTCATGCTTCCATTGCATGTCTTGTGGGAGCTGATGTAGTTCTTGAATCTCCAGCTCCTGGAGGGAGGTGAGTGTGGGAATCAGCTTTCACTTAAAATGATCTAGCAGTCAGCACTTGTGGCTGTGGAGGGAAATTGTGCTGTGCAGAGAGAAGGATGCAGACCAATGGCTTGGAATGGCGGCAAAGTGGGTTTAGATTGGAGAGCAGGAAAAACTTCTTCACTGTGAGATCAGGGAGGCAGTGGAATAGACCTCCTGGGAAGCTGTGGACTCTTCATCACTGGAGGTGTTCAACAGAGGTTGGATGGCCACTGGTTGGGGATGATTTATGTGTAGCTGTGCCTATGTTCTACCATGGGTATGCCCCAGACTTCTCTATTTTGCTGGTTGCCCCTTCCCCTTCTGCTACATGGGTCAGGGGGGGTTTAAGCCTTCCTCCGAAGCACTGAGTATTGGCTGTAACCCAAGCTAAACACTGGCTGTTGGCTGCAATCTGGAGGTGCTTCACTGGAGGTCTTGCCCTTCTGCTCATGGTCAGACTGATGCCATATTTGGAGTCAGGAAGGAATCTTGCCCTATGGTCAGATTAGTACAGACTGTGGGGGTTTCTGCTTTCCTGTGGTTGCAGGGGGAGGCCTCTACATGGGATCTCTTTAACTTATATTAACAACCTCTTGTAGAAGCAGGATGTTGGCCACCATGGTCCCCCTGCTTTACCTGTGGCAGGTTCAGGTGTTGTGTCAGGGCTGTGTGTCATTTTTTAAAGAGTTTAGATGATGAATTTGCTTGGGATTATTTGGGCAGGGCTGATCCCACCTCAGGGAGGGGGTTGGACCAGATGTGGCCTCTGGAGCTCCCTTCCAGCCCCACTGCTCTAGGATTTTGTGAAGGGGAAGCAGCCATGGGGAGCACAGGGTTAAACCAGTACATGCATCTGCAGGGAATCCAGATCAGGGGCTGAGACTGCACAGTGGGCTCAGAACCAGGGAGTCTGAGTTTGTTATTAGTCTGTAGCAATATCCAAGTGTGCAGTCTAGTCCAGGCCAGGAGCCAGGGAGCCCAGAACATACAACAAGGTAAGTGAGAGTGAGCTACTGGGGTCCAAGGTAGGGGAGAGGCAGGAACAAGGCACAAGGGACAAAAGCTGGAGCAAGGCTGGAGCTGCAAGGGTGTGAGGTGTTGAGCAGTAAAAGTGTGAATGGAGAGCCTGGGCTTATACACTAACCAGTCTATCTTGCATCCTCCAGGCAAGTAGCTTAACCCTTGCATCTGATCGTGGAGCTGCAGAGGGTGCAGGTTGTCTTCCAACACCCCAACTCTATTCTTTTAAAACCTCATGATTTTTGAACCTGTCTTCTGATGTGGGGGTGGAGGGGGCTGAGTCAGGGATTTCGATGCGTGAGGCTGGCAAGTTGGCTGAGAAGATCCAAGGGAATGCTGGGACTGTTTGCAGCTATCAGATCATTTGCTGTAAAATGGAAATCTCACATTCCCTAGTCCTAATAATCCCTGCACCCTTTGGGAATAGTCCTGTTCAGGAAAGAGAGGGATGCTAAGGAAAGACCAGAGCAGAAACACATACCTCACGAGCTGCTCTGCGGTGGAGGACCAGTGTGCAGGACCCTGACTGGCAGGTTTTGGAGCACTTTCCATACCCAAAAGCCCCAGCTCGCCTAGCTTTATCACCCAGGCTGGCTTCATGAAGTGGATACCTGCTTACTAGGAACTGGACTGAGACTGCTCTGCTGACAGGAGACAGCTGTGGGCCCAGGCCGGGGCTGGGGCCAAGAGGCTCCACACCTCATTCATTATCCTTTCAGCATGTCCTGTGTGCCCCACTTTCTGTGCCCAGAAGGACCAATACCCTGTGGGCATCTTGAATGAGGAGCCAGTGTCTGCTGAAGCGAGTGGGTGGCCCCTTGGCTTTCTACCATGCAGAGCTAACAACAAGAATCAGGCTTCCTCTTTAATGAAGTGCTCCATGCATGCAAAGCATGGTTGTCTCAGCTAGCAGGGCAGTGCCCAGGACTCACGCTGTGCAAGGGACTATGGTGGGATTATCCTGGTTATTTTCCCACATACTGCACAGAAGGAACCGTTTCCTCTCCTTCCTGAATAAAGCACTTCATGGTCTGCCCAGTTCAATACGAGTGCGTGCCCGCAGCCTTCTTTCCAGCGATGAGGTCAGGCAGTTTGGAGCTGAGTTGTTCTAAGGGGTCATGGATGCCCTGAGGCATGCAACCAGCCCCCATGCACCCAAATACCTGCTGGCAGACACGCACACGGCTGGCAAAGCTGGCCTACTCCCCAACAACCAATTTCCCTTCCTGAGCCCTCTCCCCATGCCAAGAGCTACTTCCTAACCTCCCCACAACAGCAGTCTGCCTGGCCCACTCCACCTTGGTCCTTGAGGGCTGACCTCTCTGCTTGGCTTGCCCTATTAGTAAAACAGCCCTAGCAATCCCTGCCCCAGAGAGAGGGGGGCATAACAATGACTGCTTGTGCATTATCCAAGCTACAAAAGCCAAAGCTCAGCTTGCTTTCACTTGGCTACCTGGGGGATGGCTGGCTGTGTGCACATGCCCCAATTGCTCTCAGCCCTCCAGCTGGTATGTGACGGATTACAGCATCACATCACCTCACCTCCCTGCGCAGAGCTCCTCAGCTGAGCAGAGCGGATGCTGGTGGCCAGGCCTCTTCCTCTGGGGTGAGTGAGAAAACAAGCTTCCCAGGCCCTCAGCCAGCTCCATCCCTGAAGGCCCACCAGTCCCTGAAGGCCTTCTTGACTCCCTCTGCCCTTGCCAGGGATTGTCTAGGTCAGGGCATTGATTGCAGACACATTCACTAGTCCTACCTAACTGCGCCTTCCCTCCACCAGGAAGCTCAGTGCAAGAAGCCAGCCTGCGTCTGGGCTGGGAGCCGTGCTGGTGCCTGCACTAAAGTAGGCAGACTGCTGGGCTCCAACGGGCCCAGGCCCCGAAGGCACACAGAGGAGCTGACTCCCCCCAGCAGGCAGGGGCACTGCAGATGCAGCCAGTAGGAGGCGCCAGCGGGCAGCAGCCAGCATCCCTCTGCCCTGTGGTGGCTGTGCTCACAGCCCCGGGCTGGAGGAGTGCCCTGAGCTGCAGGGGTGGGGGCTGCACTGTGCAGCCGCCCCAGGCATGGACCCACGAGATGTCGAATAAAAAAGACGGGGCTCTCTGATGTTCAAACACCCCTATGGCCTGCTCTCCTCCCTCCCTCCACGTCCTCCTGCTAGCCTGGCAGGAAGCAGTACCACCTTCAGAGTCCCTGGCCCATGTTATGTAGGCCAGGGAAAGGCAGCTCCCTAGTGTGGAGTGTCCGGCTCCTTCCCCAGCTTCATGTCTTAATGCATCAGCTCCATACCATTCCCACCACAGCAGTGACCTGAGGCCTCCCATCCTCACGCCAACTATCCCCCAGCCCTACCCCCAGCCACAGCCCAGCAATAACTTATGCTTCCCCCAGACCCCAGAGCAACCACTCCAGGCACTTCTCCTCCCCACCTCCCACAATCCAGATAGGATGCTACAGGGATTGCTAGGAATACCAGCAATACTAGTGGTGGGTGGGAGAGGGAGCAGGGGACACAGAGTACTGTATGCACTTAGGCCTGGTCATCATCATACAGGCAGGCACAGCCATGAGGAGGCATGCGTTTTTTCCCCCCAGAAAATTCTTTATTTGCCCAAAATGCAGGTTTGGGGGGCACTGAAAATAACTGAGTGATGGTCAAAAAATATTTTGGAAAAATCAAACCATTTTGCTTCCACTTCCCCAAAATAGACTTTTTCTTTCTTTTCTTCTTTTTCAAAGTGAAGTTTTCTGTTAAAAATTTACTTTATGCAAGTTTTAGATACATCCAAAAAGAAACATTTGGGTCTCTTCTCTCACACACAGGAATACTCTCTCACGTGTGTGTGTGTGTGTACATACAAACATGCACATGTGTACACGCAGACATGCGCGCGCGCGCACACACACACGTATGTTTCTCACTTGGAGACACCTGAAACACTACTCACTTACCCATCTACATGCAAATGTTATGTCCCAATTATCAGGCTGCTACTGAGGTCTTTTGGGATGGGGGATCCCAGGTTTCTTTATGAAAATGACAGTCCTGTTCACTCCAGAAGACAAGACAGAGCTATTTTCTAGAGATGTTGATCCCAGCACTGACAAGCTTAGGCCACTCAAAGGCCTGCCCGATTCTCTCCCTGCTCTGAGCTAGGTACTAGCAGTGATTCCCACGTGGAAGGTTTCAGGGTTAGAGGCACATGGCCTGAGGAAACTGGTAGCAGCACTGCTAACCTGAAGACTCCAAAACTCATGAGATTGTTTTGCTTCTGATGGTTTCTTTTTAAAGCCATTCTAATGAATTTTGAGTTCTGTTTCTTTTTTTATTTTTTTGGATTTCTGAGGGGGTTTGGGTCACAAGTGGGTCATGCTTTCAACCCTTGCTTCCCAGGCAGAAAGAAATAAACTTCCTTTAATGAAAGCTGATGTTCTCCTGAAATGACAGGAGTCTGGATGCTGAGAATTTAAGGAAAGCACTGCCTATTGTGAGACAGACAGTAAAACCAGGACAGTTGGCTTCCTTCAGCTAATGATAAACTTTGGTGATTAAAACTGGAAACACGTCCTTGACCGTAGGCTTAGTCTGCCCTGATCAAAATAGGGTGCAGGGCATCTCTGGAACAAAAACAGTTCTGGTCCTCAGGCATTTCTCAGTCTTGCAGTCACCTGTGCTAACAAGGGGCTGTGTGGACAGGAGACAAAGGGCAAGGTCCGTTTGCAGCAGCAGAGGCACACGAGGTCCGAGACATCCCTCTGGTGTTCAGTGTGAGATAGCTACAGTTCCTGAAAGCAAATAAATGTAAATGCCATGAAGACCTGTCCTGTGGACCTTGCTAGGGAAAGTCAGTTCATCAGGAATCACTGGCTGGGTTCCACACACTGTCATCCACAGCTTTCTGACCATAAATACCTGCCTTCTGCCAGAGTTCAATGCTGCCCTGTAGAAAGGGTCTGTGTGAATCAGGCTGCCTTGACTCTCTGAACCTCCAAACCCCTTATGTGCCTATAGCAGAGAGTCAAAGACCCCTCTTACTACAACAGGGGTGGCAGGCAGCTGAGACAAGGTGAGCTGCACAGCAGGAAGCTGGAGGAATAGGGCAGATTCCCAGACAAGGCAGGGCTAAGCTGCAGCAGGGAGGGTCAGGCTGCCCATTAAATTGAGGAGAAACCCCTGTGTGGGGATTAGGGAGTCACCTGATGCAAGGGGTGTAGGGCTCTGGGATATATAAGCCCAGCACCTGAAGACAGGTAGGTGGTCAGGCCTGGTGCATTGTTGGGAACTAAGCTCTCAGAAGAGAGGGGTTGCAGAGGCAGGCACCAAAGCACCTGGAGA
The DNA here is from genome assembly GCF_000455745.1 of Alligator sinensis. Classification (NCBI taxonomy): domain Eukaryota; kingdom Metazoa; phylum Chordata; order Crocodylia; family Alligatoridae; genus Alligator; species Alligator sinensis. Next base: position 251,119 of record NW_005842600.1, on the reverse strand, counting down.
GCGGAGAGGTGAGCACCCAAGGGAAGAAGTGTTTTTGCCTGGTGTGGGGGAGATTTTTTTTGAAAGTGGTGGCTTGATTTTATTCTGGTTTTAAACTGGAGGACTGGATGTGATTATAAGGGGTTTCCTTGAGGAGCATGCCAAGTTTTGAGCCCTGCCAGGGCTAGGGGCACAAGATGCAGGCAGCCTGAGGCCAAGAGGGTCAAAGCCTGAACTCTGTGGGGCAGCAGAGGCAGCCTGAAGCTGAGAGGGCCAGAGCTAGAGCCCCAGAAGGGCAAGACCAGGGCTGGAACCTGGAAGCTAAGGTCTAGTCTGGTGGACCCAGGCTGAAGGGGGCACAGCCAGAGAAAAGGGGCCAAAGCTGGGAAGGCTGAAATTCCAACAAATGTTTTGAGGCCTGAGAGGCCCATGCATCGTGGTGGACTGGGCAGCCCTTCAGAAGCAATATCCTATACCCTCTGTGAGACGTGGGTGTGAGTATGGGGGCAGACAGACCCTAAACACCACCTCTAAGGTGCCTGGTGTCCTAGGGCACCAGTAGTGCTGGAAGGACCACAACAGACTCTGATGACAAGTTTGCAATGAACTGGACCCAGTCTGGGCCCTCAGAGCAGCCTCCCAACCCTTTTTGAGCAATATCAAGGTGTGGTGGTGAAATAATAGGGAAGGGCACCCGAGGGGCTGGTGTGAGCAGGGGGTGGCACTGTGTCACTGGGAACGGATTCTGTCACAGCACCCAGAGGGGCAGAGTGCCCAGCTGCAGGGCTCCGTAGTGTTGATGGGTAAATCCTCATCTCCAACCACAGCAGGAAACTTCAGAGGGCTTCAGTGTTCCCCGCTTGTAATTGGCACAGCATTGAGATGAAATCAAACTGTACCACAACATGCCATTTTGCTTTATGATTTATAACAACAATCTATGATTATGTGCATCAAGACATTGCTGTCCTCGGCAGGCAGCACAGAGGCAGGATGAGCACAAAACGCGTGACTGTCACACAAAACAGATTGTTCTGGTGGGCTGGGTTGATGGGTGAGTGGCTGGGCAAAGAGGCAGGTGTGACAAACACAGATGATGTGGAAAGAAAAGGCCAGCCCCTTTGTGCATGTCTGTCCCCACTGATGCTGTCACAGTTGCAGAATTGCAAGGGGGTGGGGAGGGGTTCAAGAAGAGGCTGCGCACGGGCTGGCATCTGACTGGGATGGTTTCAGAATAGCATGTCCAGCATCTGTTCAGGGGGCTGGATTAGATAGAGAACCCTTGTAACCATGTGGATCTATGATAGTTGTGCCTCTTGATAAGCAAAGGAAGCCTGAAAAGTGATGAGCTTATTGCCCTGCTTGATTGTGCTTCTTTTTTAACATTAGGTGGTCTAGAGCTGTCCGAGATGCCTTGCAGTGAAAAACATGAGCTCACAGGTGGCATTGGAGAGAAGCATTTACTCTTGTTCAGACTGACTCGGGTTTCGGCCTAGCCCCACAGTTGGAAGAAATGGGTATGACCAGGGCACCCTTATTCAGGAACAATGGCTGGAGCCATTCTTGTCCAATTCTATTTCTGAGGCAGTCTTTGCCAGGGAGAGGTTTAAACATGCAGCTGAGGTTTCCAGCAATATCTATAGGAGTACAGTGCCCTGCCCAGCTTCTAGTGACACTCAGGTGGATTTGGGTGCCTGACTTTATGGGCCTCGTGTGAAGTCTGCAATCTCAAGAGCAGAAGACGAGACTCGCCTACCCATTTGTATGGGCCCAGATGCCTTACAATTAGACAGCCAGGCCCCCATGTCAGACCCCCAAGCATCCCCCCCCTACCGTCATTGTGATGCTCCCCTTTCAGAGACCCCACTTCATGTTCCAGATCACAGCCTCTACAATTCCCCACACTGTGAGCCACGCAGGTAAGGACAGCAGTGCCAGATGCTTATAAACAAACAACCCACGGGCTGAGGGAAGCCAGGCCATCCATAATGTCCTATGTCCAGCACACCTACAGCCTAGGGAATGACCTGCTGGGTGGCACGGAAGTGGAAAGGGATCTTGGAGTCCTAGTGGACTCCAAGATGAACATGAGTCGGCAGTGTGACGAAGCCATCAAAAAAGCTAATGGCACTTTATCGTGCATCAGCAGATGCATGACGAATAGGTCCAAGGAGGTGATACTTCCCCTCTATCGGGCGCTGGTCAGACCACAGTTGGAGTACTGCATGCAATTCTGGGTGCTGCACTTCAAGAGGGATGCGGATAACCTGGAGAGGGTCCAGAGAAGGGCCACTCGTATGGATAAGGGCCTACAGACCAAGCCTTACGAGGAGAGACTAGAGAAACTGGATCTATTCAGCATCCGCAAGAGAAGGTTGAGAGGCGACCTTGTGGCTGCCTATAAGTTCATCACAAGGGCACAGAAGGGAATTGGTGAGTATTTATTCACCAAGGCGCCCCCGGGGGTTACAAGAAATAATGGCCACAAGCTAGCAGAGAGCAGATTTAGATTGGACATTAGAAAGAACTTCTTCATCCTGCTTATGCAGGGGGTCGGACTCGATGATCTATTGAGGTCCCTTCCGACCCTAACATCTATGAATCTATAAAATGGGCATATCCCATTGGTTTTAAGAAACAGGAGCTACTCTAGCTTGCAAGACTCAGGTTGCCTATAGCCACTCAGTTGTAGGACAACCTGTTTCTGATCCGTAGTGTTATTCCCAATGAGTCACACCAGGGACACTAACATATACTCTGTGTCTTCTACCAGCTGGATAAATGAGGAAAGCTGAGTTGATAACGTTCTGGCTGCTTTTTCATTCCAAGATCAGGTAGTGCCTCTGCTATCTCTGTTCTTTGGGAGCCAAAAGCAAAACCCTGAACACACTCACAGCACTAGAGGCTTTGAGGCAGCTCTCCAGGGCTCCTTTGTCTCCTGCCCTAAACTAATGGAAACTCCTGGCTTTGGAATTGGGGCAGTGTCATGTTCCTGTCTGGTCTGATCTGACAGATGCAGGATATGATGGTCATCTCCTGGCACCAGGAAACCCCGGGTTCTGCAGCTTTCTAAAATGGGGTGGGGGGGGCATCATTCAAGTTTGAGATCAGGTAATGGCTATGATTTTGCCATGGGGTACGTTACAGGCTTAAGTAGCCATTGTGGCCAGATCCATTCCCATCTGTCAGTCATCCAAGTGATACTTTAGGCATCTATTCCATCATGCTCCAGTGCCTGAAAAATCATAAATGCCAAAGGAGAGTGGGATTAGCTACTAGGATGCTGGCACTCATAGCTGCCTTACTGTGGCAACTTGTCCTTCATGGGTCTTGCCCTGCCAGACACCAAGGGCCAGATCCTATTGCACCTATTGGGCATCTAACGAGTCTTGGGCACCTAAGTGTGATCCTCTTTTGCCCTACTGGAGTCCCTGAAGAAACTCTAATGTAAAAGGTGGGTAAGTCATCTTGCTCTTTGCTTCTTGTGACTTCATAAGGCAAAGATGATGGCATGTTATAAGAGAAACAGTTTCCAGGGCCACAAACAGAGTAGAATAGGCTCACATGTAGGCACCTAACAAGTGGAACAGGACCTCTGCCCAACTGTTAAGGTCCCAAGGACCTCTACAGCTCTGCACACAAGCTGCTATAGCTTTAGCCCCAAGCTAGCACTCTCCAGCCCCTTGTATCCCTCTCACAGAGGGGACTGTCATCCCAGGCTCCCCAGGAGGCTTCGTGTTTGTTTAGCAGACCCCCGCTGGCAGTGCTAGTGCTGGCCAAAGCTGGTGAGCAGAGCATACAACAAAGCTGGACACTGGAACAGCTGCTCTGAAGAGTCAGGGGCCATGCAGCCTGCTGGAAAATCACTGGGTTCCATGCCGTTGGAAATCACTGGGTGCCTGGGGCTCTTGGAAGGGGGTAGGAAGCCCTACCAGGCCTGCTCTGGCACAGCTTAGCCCTAGCAAAGCAGTGGTGGCAGGACCACAGGTGCAACATTAACTTTCCTCTAACACTTCATACAGTTCCCTGGGCATCCTGGCTTTTAAAAGGACTGCAGCAGCTGGGGCGGTTGCATGCTCGGACACAGATCTGATGTGGGCGAGTTCCGGAAACAGAGGACGGCATGGAGCCAACACGCGTGTGGTAGCAGTCCCTCCTGCAGGTGAGTTCTGGGCCTGCTTTATTTGTTGGGGGAGGGCTCCCCCTTGTGGTTCATAGATTCATAGATGTTAGGGTTGGAAGGGACCTCAATAGAGCATCGAGTCCGACCCCCTGCATAGGCAGGAAAGTGTGCTGGGTTTAGATGACCCCAGCCAGATGCCCATCTAACCTCCTCTTGAAGAC
>NW_005842600.1:245494-246343 GCF_000455745.1 Alligator sinensis | reverse complement strand
GTGCTACCCAGCAGGTCATTCCCTAGGCTGTAGGTGTGCTGGACATTTTTCCTCCCTAGGTGCAGCACTTTGCATTTCTCCTTGTTGAATTGCATTCTGTTGTTTTCTGCCCACTTGTCCAACCTGTCCAGATCTGCTTGCAGCTGTTCCCTGCCCTCCGGCGTGTCCACTTCTCCCCATAGCTTTGTGTCATCTGCAAACTTGGACAGAGTACATTTCACTCCCTTGTCCAAGTCGCTGATGAAGACATTAAAGAGTATCGGTCCAAGGACTGAGCCCTGCGGGACCCCACTGCCCACACCCTTCCAGGTCGTCCAGCTCCAGTGAGCTCCTGCCACTGCACTTGGCTGAGATGCATTGGTTTCAGACAGAAGTCAGGCCGACTGTTTTTTGTAAGTTTTCAGGTACAAACACCCTTCTTCAGGCAGAGGGAGAGTCTCCCTCTGCCTGAAGAAGGATGTTTGTTCCCCAAAACTTTTTTCCAACTATTTAGTTGGTCTAATAAAAGATATCACATTTACCCAAAGAACCTTGAGTGCCTATGTCCTTAGACCAACATGGCTACAACCAACACCCGTAAAGACAGAAGTCAGACACCTAGTCCTGGATACAGCTTAAGCACCTGGCAACAAAGTGGCGTCATGCCTGACTGCGGGGATGGACCTTGCAGGGGAACCTAGAAGTCCAGTGCTTGGGAAGAGAGAAAAGCCTCAGAATAGGACCCACAATGGCCAAAATGCTAAGGTTCAGTCCCTTCTCAGCCTCACAGAACAGGTCAAACCCACCAATCCCACTTTCCAGGAGAGTGTCCTGATCAATGGGCTGCATGCTTCTCTGGGTGGCCAGCAG
>NW_005842600.1:239266-245484 GCF_000455745.1 Alligator sinensis | reverse complement strand
TGAAGCTGTGTCACTGTGCAGAGAAGAATTCATGATCCCTTGGGACAGAGAGGGAAGAGGAATCTCTGGCCAGGGAACTGAATAATCCCATGGGAAGTGGAGTCCTGGGTCCCCACACCAGCTCCTGGGTCTTGTTTCTTTAACAGTGAACCGTCATTGGCTATCAATAGCTACAGGATCAGGGACCAGAACCCAAGTCTCCCCTCCAGCGGGAGTGCCCTACTTGCTAGGCTACAGAGATGTGCACGCTTGTTCTCTCTCTCTCACTGGCCTAATGAATCTTGAGTAAGACTCTGCAAAACGCAAGGATCTGGGATTGGCACAGCTTCAACAGGAGGAATGGAAAATCCTTCCATACCCCCTACCACACACTCACACAAGTCTATAACCTGCTTGTTAGAGTATTGTCCCGGGAGACACGGATTTGAACCCCCTCAGCTAGAGGTAGCCATTGAACACAGGTCTTCTCCTTCCTGGGCAAGTGCTCTAACCACTAGCTTATTATATAAAGGGAGGTGAAACTCTCATACCATTATGTCCACCTTGGGCTATACTGGAAAAGAAAGGGGTTGCTACAGGTTGTCATAACCAAATAAGTTGAGTGCCCCTGTCACAATAGAACTGCCCAATTACTTTCAAATTTGGTACATTCTGCCTCATTAGCTATTCCCACCTGGCAGTCTGTTATTGGCTACTCTAAATGTATAAAACTCCGTGCAGCTTCCGCCCAAGTCGGAGAGCTCTGAGCACGTGGTAGAGTACAGAGAATTTTGCCAGGTGGAAGAGAAAAGCTGGCGGACTGGCCATCCTCCAACATCTCCCCGTCCTCGACTGTCCCGACTCCTTCATCCTGCATGCTTGTTACTGTCTACAAACTCACCGGTCCCTTTGGTCACCAGTTACCTGTAACCACGCAAGCAACTTGTTACCTGTAACTACGTAAGCAGCCTTACCACCTGCGCTGCGACCATCAGCGGCATAAGTAAAGTTAAAGTAAAAGTTATTTTGCAACCGATACGCTGTGTCCCGCCTCTCCATCCACCAGCCCGCCTGACGGCTGAGTAATCAGCAATCCTCCTCAAGTCATCTCCGGCCATCTGAGACATGGCGTCACGAACAGGATCTAAGGACATGGTGGTGGAGATGAATGTAATTGAGTGCTGCCCCTGGCGCACCGGGACCCACCGCGTGGAAAACGCAGACGAACTCTGGGCGCATATCGCCTACCACCAGGCGGTAGGATGAGATGGAAGGAACATTGTCGGCTACTTCTCGGTGAAAGGGGAAGGAGCAGTCATGAAGGAATGGAGAGCAAAGCTGTTCCCCGGGGCATTCGGGTGTGTAATGGGCAGTGACCGGGTTTGCTATTGGCCCCCGGATGAAACACTGACCCTGTCCCTAGCGGGGGTGAAGGCAAAGAAGGCGGAAAATCTGACCCCCGCTCAAGAGTTTGCCCAGTGCACCCGGTACCTGAGGGAAGGAGGGGAGCCCACCCCACCGGACTGGTTTAACTGTCCGGCTTTAGTGTCTGGATCGCGCGGTCACGAACTCCTTGGCCAGCTCCGGGAGGGCCTGGAGACTGAGGGCCGCCACGCGGCAAGATGGGGGTTGACAAAGTGGAATAAAGGAAAAATGATAAATGTGTTATTCTGTTCGGTAGCGGGTCTACTACGGGAGAACGCAAATCTAGAGGCTCAGTTACGCACAGTGGGCAAGGAGTCACTGGAGCAGGCGGCGGAGGGCTCCGAGCCAACGCTTCAAAATGGCGCTGGCCGCATGGCGCCGCTGCCAGAAAATGGCGCCGAGGAAAGCGAAAAGGGCGCGAAAATCCCCTTGGGAGGTGGGCTGGCCGTGTCACCGCCCACGGCCCCACCCCTCGGAGTGGCGCCAAAAGAAGCCCCGCCCCCTGACGTGGAGCCAGTAGTGGAACTGCCCCCGTATGAGGGAGGAAAGCTGTATCCAGTGCTCCTGCCCGACAAATTTAACCCTCTCCCAACTGCGGCTCACCCGATAGCATTGGTGAAGCATGTCGCAGATGCACAGGGCGACACCACACGTACTACCATTACGTATCGCGCGCGCACCCGACCAGAGTTGTGGGAGCTTTGTGGGGAATCGGGAGTGAGGCCTGGGGAGGCTCTGGCCATGTGGCTGGGACAACTGATTGTGGGGTTCGGGTCTGGCATGCTGGACTTGGAGGAGGCGGGTACCTTGGCCCGGTGGGCGGTGTGGAGTGGAGGGCATGCCGCCGATCTGGGCGTGGTCACGGAGGGCACACATTGGCTCATTCCACTCCCGGCGCTTGTGGTGGGATGGGTGACCCATGGATCCCGCACCTGGCGTGGGGGTCGCCCATGGGGGGCCGGTGCGGGGCGGCTTCTCTTGGCCATAGTTGGAGTGTCGTATCTTTTGTGGAACCCAAGGGTGCATCCACTGGGACTGGCGCAGGCCCAACGCAAGGAAAGATGGGCTCATCGCCACTTGCCAAGCCCTGGAGCAATTCCGGCGACTCTGGAGGCCATGGACGCCTGTGTAGAGGTGTACGGAGGGACAGACGCTATCACGCTCCGACTCTTTCTTAACCCAACGGCAGGTCAGCCATCAGGGAACCTCTTAAGTCATCTCCCACGACTGCAGGCACTCATGAAACATAGCGAGGGAACTCCTATTGATGCAAAAAACCGACCTTCGGCATATCCGATCGAGGCTCAGAACACGAGACGTCGTGAATCCGACTCTTGACGAACACCGCGACTGTTGCCGGAGAGAACGCCAGAGGAGCGGGTCATGTTTGGATTCCTATTAAACCATTCAAAACTTTCAAAACAGCAGCTATGCATCCTAGGGGACGAAGGTCAACGTCACTTGGCAAGCGAGCTAGGATTCAAGTTTAATGGAAACAAAAAAACGAGTAGCGGCCGTCGGTCATGCCGGCGGCCTTTACAAACCCCACCCTGATGACACCCAACCTTATGTTGAGTTCCTTGTTTGTAATCCTCATGACCCAAGCGACCGCCGCCAAGTATCTTTCCTGCTCGACACGGGAGCCCAGGTCAACGTTGTCACCAATACCACGCCCCATATAAAAACTGCTAAGACTATCCAAGTACAGGACTCAACGCCATTGCCGTAATGCCCCGGATTAAGTTCCAAATCCAGGGGCATGTACTAAATGGTGTCCTAGGGGGCATCAATATTCTGGGAATTCCGGGAATCAAAGTACTTAACCTCAAAGAACAGGTGCTACAAGCACTTCCTATTGCTATCCCGGAACTGGATTGGCACCGACCGACGCTCCGCAACACCTCCACCTGGCAATACTTGCCAATTCCAACTAAGGGCCCCCTTAAAGGGTCCCTCACCGACCTTCTGTGACGACTCGAGCAACGGGGTTGCATCAAACCAGTAACTGCTAGCACCTAACTATCACCGGGGTGGGGAGTCGCAAAACCTGGAAAACCCGACGAAGCTCGGCTAGTCGTTGACTACAGGGAGGCCAACAAAAGGTGTCAAGTACTTCAGCAACCCAACCCTTCCACCCTACCACAACGTATGTCCGAAATGGCCCAATTCCAGCGAGACGAGTAGGTTGGAGTTACCCTAGACTTAAAGAACATGTTCTTCTCAATTCCGATTGCTGACCCTGAAGGAGTGTTAAATATGTGCATCGAGGGCACCATGTACAAATGGACGGTCTGTCCGCAGGGATACTGCAACACTCCGTTGTTGGCCACTGTCGCTATGAATAATACCTTAAAGAACTTTCGTGCTTCACACACCCTTCCGTCAGAAGAGGAATTAAAAATTTGGAATTATGTTGATGACATCGCTATTAGGGGCCATGATAGCTCCATCGTTACCAGCATAGTCAACCAACTAGTAGCCCACCTTCAAGGTGAGGGATGGACAGTTAACGAGGAAAAGTCATGCCTGCATCCCGTAGATGACATCATGTTCCTCGGCACCTGATTCGTCGGCTCCATTCGCCACGGAATCTTGCATGATGGCCCCGACATCGACCCATTAAAGAAACCCCTGCCCGTAACCAAAAGACATTTTCAGCAGCTTTTGGGCCACTTAAATTGGTACCGGCACTATGTTAACCCCAGCCATCTAACACTCCTTAGTGCTAAGTTACAGCGACAGGTCCATGACAAGTCCCGAAAATCCACACCTTGGACGGAAGGGGATCAGCGGAACCTGCATCGCCTGTTAGCCGCTGTCAAGGATCCGCAGCTCCACGCAATCAATCTCGGTGAACCATTAATCGTAACTCTTGGGTTCACCACTAACCACGTGTGGGCTGTCGCGCATAACTCTCGCGGTGACCTGGTATACACCGCTCATAAAACTCTTCAAGCAGCACAACACCGGTATGGGGCCGTAGGAAAGATCCTTTGGCTGGACAGCTAGTAGAGCCATTAACAAGGGGGCATGGAACGCTCCGCGCTCCTGCTGCCACCTTGTTGCCTTTGCTAGATGCAGAAAAGGTCGATCCATATTTTCAAGGAGAACCTAAGACGTGGAACACGTTGGTGCTCGCCCATCATTACAACTGGTGCTGCTGGAAATTTGAAGACATACCACCCGACCCCAACTTGGGATGAGGAAAAACCCCCAACGCTGTATGGAATCTCCACCCCGGCCTGGATGGCCTAGGATGAAACTTCCTGACACGGTATAGAGGCTACGGGTACTATTGTAAGGCCTGCCACGACGTGGAAATACTCTGGGCCCACCCAGATGACAATTCTGCTCAAAAATGTGAACTGTTGGGATTCCTTAAGGTACTGCAACACTGTCTAATGCACCACAGTGATACACGTCCAGTTCCAATCATTGCAATCGACTCGCAGTACATCTATAAGATCCTTACCAGCGCGGCCCTTCCCACCAAAAATTTAAATAATTGGGAAGACATCTGGGAAACTTTAACTAAATTTACACGGCTCCCACTGGTTAAGCACACCAAGTCACACCGCCCTGACACTGACCCAGTGCATGAGGTCATTGACAAGCTCTTGGAAGATCCACTCCGGACCAACGTAGTCCTGTCCATCACCACTACCCCCGATCCCGAGGTAAGCCCGTTCCTCGCATGGCTTCATGAGAATTGGGGTCACCCAGGACTGTGGGCCAGCCATCGACGCTGGCGCCAAGCCGCTACAGAGCTCACCTCATATGGAGTTCGACGCGATTGGGAAAAGGTAGCACAGGCTTGTGAGACATGTGCCAAAGAGAAGTGCCATCGAACCAAACATCAAGACGGAGCTTTCAAGCCCTCGCAATTCCAGGCGGGAAAAGTCTGGCAAATAGACCTGCTTGGGCCCCTCCCGGGGTCCAAACCACCAAATAAGGGATTAGTCATCGTTGATTTGGGAACGCGCCAGTTACAGGTCATTCCCTTGCAGAAGAGCAACGCCACTGCCGTTGTCTCCGCCTTAACTGTTGCATTTGCCGCCTGGCAACCACCCCATGAAATTCAGTCTGACAGAGGACCCCCGTTTAACTCTAACGCTCTAGATAAATTCGCTCATCTTCATAACGTTGCATAGCATCTCCATTTGCCATACCACCCGCAATCCAACGGCGTCGTGGAGCAACACATCGGCTTATACAAAGAACAACTTTGCCTCAGAGGGGGAGGGACGTACAAAAACTGGACTAAGCACAATCATAACGTCCTCATTTTGCTGAACACCGCAAAACTACTATGGGACGAGGCCGATCCCAAGAAACCTCTACCCTGGGAACCTAAATTCCAACCTGATGAGTTAGTGTGGGTTTCGATACCGCACCCTCGTCAATCTCATCCACAAGTCTACAAGGGAACAGTTCAACGGTTGGAACAGTATCCCAACACCTATTTTGTCCTGTTGGAGAAAAGGCCCGATCGTCCCCCTATTGTCGTTCACCACAATGGTTGACTCGTCGTTCCGCCGTTCACCCAGTTTCCTTGTAGTAAACCCGATTACGGTTTTCTTTTGTTTCTTTTGTTCCCTTGTAGGCCTGGCGGTGATGAAGCGGCAATCTACAGCTGCTCGATCACGAGATCACATTCGGGTCGACACAGTAATGGCCGCTTACTCACATGTTGTGAACGGGATCATCGTCATGCTTCTGCTGTTCCCGACGGGTTCCTCAGTGAATGGAACTGACTTCGCAACTTCTAACTCGGTCCTGTCCCTTTTATCACTCTGGGCGAACATCACGGGAGA
>NW_005842600.1:238299-239101 GCF_000455745.1 Alligator sinensis | reverse complement strand
TCTTGTGAAGATCTCTAAGCGCTGCGGAGCCTATCGAACCCAGTGCAGGCTACAGGGGTCTGATCAACCTCTGGCCTCTCCCCGTCGCCGAACGATCCTTCGACGAACCCCTTCCCTGCGCGCAAGTTCCACGGAGCCTAGCAAACTTCGTGCGAGTGTATCCAGAGCTCTCTGCTTTGAGTTGTTTTCTTCGGTTGACACGACGGGCTCGCGTGTTTAGAGCCTTTAACCGGATTGGGCTAGAGGTTCACGTGGAAGGAACTCTTGTCCGCCTCTCTTCTTTTCTGTCTGTAACCGCAACCCAAGCAAGTTTTCCTGTCTGCACCGCAACCATCTTCGGTGTAAGTAAAATAATCTTTAATCAACCGCTAAGCATCCGTGTCCAATTCTAGCCCGCCGGCCTGCATTCCCCAACCCGGCGTGTCCGGGCTGCTGGCCACAGCCTGCCGCGTGCCCCCGAGGGCCTCGGACTGCTCCCGGCCCACACACCTCGGTGAATGGAACTGACTTCACAACTTCTAATTCAGTCCTGTCCCTTTTATCACTCTGGGCGAACATCACGGGAGAAAGTAGAGAGTCAGGACTCACTGCATGCTTACGCCTACCCATTTCTGTTAACGACCCGGTGTTAACTCCGTTTGTATACCCTCTTAATGTTGATAAGTGGTTTAAAGCCCGGAACACCAATCTGAACCCCAATATTATGATAACTCAACATTCTTTTATATATTCTCAGCGCCAACACACCGTCTATCACCGGTATTCATGGCCACATAACTTGACCTTAGCTAAAATGAACCGC
>NW_005842600.1:229278-238281 GCF_000455745.1 Alligator sinensis | reverse complement strand
TGCAGATCGGAGGCTATGTTTCCACCTGCCCCCGTTCGGCTTCTTTATAACATTGTGTGTTCAGAGATACCATGGGGGATTAACCCAGAAGGAGTAAAGTGGTCCAGGGACGATAATTCGTTAACCTGGAACCCCACAGCCATTACTCCAACATGGTACCTAGCCCTTCCCCCAGGCCCAAATAAAACGAGGGCACGAAATGAGTCTGGCCCGATTCCATCCGTCCTTCAGTGGCCCCGATCTTTAGTCTCTTGGAACGGGTCGCTAGCCATCAATGTATCGGACGCCCAGGATTGGCGCTTGTATTTTTACCCCACCTTAAGGGCGGCCAGACTCAGTCAGTGGTGCCATGGCTACGACGCGCCCCACAACACAGTCAATCTCCCTCGAGAGGTAGCTTTAGTCGCATGGAAAGGTCAAAGCTATTCATTAATTAGTACACCGGCCCCTTTAGGGCTGCTATGGGCTTGTTCGGACGGGCAGCTTTACACTAACCTCCCGGCCGCCTTAACGGGCGTCCAATGCTTTTTGAGTACAGTTATGCTCTGCCCCCCTTAAGTGTTGACACATCTCACCCAAGTAGTCCGGCTGTACTTCGTTGCCATAAGCGACGCGCTCCGGTGTGGAGCGAGTTAACGGACAAAAAGAAATTCAACCAAAAGTTCGTGTGGGCACTTGAAAGTTATTTTGCATGGGGAATAGGGATAGGCAAGGCGAGAGTCACTATCGCTAAGTTAGCTGAACAAGTTGAGCTTTTAGCCAATAGTACCGAAGCATCCCTACGGTTATTAAACCAGCAATTACAGGCTACATCGCACATGACCATGCAAAACCGCTTAGCCCTCGACGCGATGTTACTACATCTGGGAGGCGTGTGTCAATTCCTTAACCTGTCTAAGGAACACTGTTGTATTAGCATACCTAACATTACTATTCCACTAGAAGATCAGCTCGACCGCATAAAACAAATTGCCGCAGACACCAACAACGTCGCTGGGATTGGAAAGGGATGGTTAGCCAACATTTTCGGCTGGATGGGATGGGACACGTCATCTTGGTTAATGCATTTACTAACTCCCCTTATTACCTTGTGTTTACCATTGGTATTGTCCCGGGAGACACGGATTTGAACCCCCTCAGCTAGAGGTAGCCATTGAACACAGGTCTTCTCCTTCCTGGGCAAGTGCTCTAACCACTAGCTTATTATATAAAGGGAGGTGAAACTCTCATACCATTATGTCCACCTTGGGCTATACTGGAAAAGAAAGGGGTTGCTACAGGTTGTCATAACCAAATAAGTTGAGTGCCCCTGTCACAATAGAACTGCCCAATTACTTTCAAATTTGGTACATTCTGCCTCATTAGCTATTCCCACCTGGCAGTCTGTTATTGGCTACTCTAAATGTATAAAACTCCGTGCAGCTTCCGCCCAAGTCGGAGAGCTCTGAGCACGTGGTAGAGTACAGAGAACTTTGCCACGTGGAAGAGAAAAGCTGGCGGACTGGCCATTCTCCAACATCTCCCCGTCCTTGACTGTCCCGACGTATCCTTCATCCTGCATGCTCGTTACTGTCTACAAACTTGCCGGCTCACTTTGGTCACCAGTTACCTGTAACCACGCAAGCAACTTGTTACCTGTAACTACGTAAGCAGCCTTACCACCTGCGCTGCGACCATCAGCGGCGTAAGTAAAGTTAAAGTAAAAGTTATTTTGCAACCGATACGCTGTGTCCCGCCTCTCCATCCACCAGCCCGCCTGACGGTCGAGTAATCAGCAATCCTCAAGTCGGCTCCGGCTGTCTGAGACACAGGTTTGTTTCTGAGGATCTTAATCCTATCATTGTGTGTGAGAACAGTCAGTCAGTATCTTATAAGCATCAGCTCAGTGGCAAGGACAGTTAGTAGATTGCCAGTGAAATGATATTTCCACACAAAGAATATTAGTCTTCTTTGAAGTAAGGTCCCAGGGTCTCCGGATTTGCCTTCTCATTTTTTCCTCTTTAGAGAATAGTGTTGCTCCGCAGAGCAGGATCACTTCCAGATAAAATGTAGAAAGAGCAAAGCCAGTCTATTTAGTCTATAATGTGCAAATCTACCGTGCCTTCAATTCTCTCACTGTCACTGGACCCCAGCTTGTCCTCTGCAAATTGCTCTCTCTTGACATTGTCAGAAGCTCATCTGCCCAGCAAGGTTCAGGTTCATTTCCTTGGCTGTCACTGGGTCTTGGCCTCTCTTCCTGCAAGTCTCTCCGTAGTGACTCTGTAGCAGAAAGCCCCCTTTTCCTCTTGCCTGCATTTGCTCTCCCCTCTTTGGATATGTTTCTCTTTTTCTCCCTTTTCTTCCTTCCTCTCTCTTTCACTTTAAGATAAGGAATTGTGTTTTAAAATTTGTATGTGTGCATTTTGTATCTCCCCTTGTAGTTTGGTATTTTTATCTATTTGTGTGCCATGGCATTTGTAGCTTATATTTTATACTCCTCACCTTTCAACTTTCAACTGAATGTGTTTAGTTTCATAAGTAAGTTATACATTGTAACAATGTTAACAAGGGCAGGAATCAAACTGCCCTTCCCTGTATCAGGCTGGCCTCTGAAAGAGTGAGTGAATCAGCGATTGAATGTGTAACACGATTGAATGTGTAACATGGAAGCAGACAGCAATTATCACCTGGAAGCTGCAGATCAACCAACAGAAGAACTCAATAGAAGACAATGTAACAACCGGGAAATCTCTAAACGTCACTGATCAAGGGCTAAAAGCCCTGGTCTGAGTTAATCAACGCCAGAGACCAACTTTTGGGCTGAATATCTCCAGATCAACCACTCCCAGAGCCCTATTCTAAATTCATCAATGGACTCCCAAACCTGCACGTACATGCGGACGACCCCTGGGGCTGACAGATGCCATCCAGTAGCCACCGAGGCGGGGGAAGTCCCACGAGGGTCAATGACCCCTGGATTGGGCAAACCTGAAAACTGGGGAGTCACCAAAGTCTGCCAAGGTCAGATAAAAGGCAGTGAAAAGTGACCCTCAGTGGCGCCCTCTTGATCTCCAACTCGACCAGACTTGTCCAGCCAGAAGGACCAGCCAGCGACCCCCTTCTGGAAGATAACACCACGCTGAAAGAAGCCTCAACGACAGACTCCAGCGCTTGTAGGATAGGTATACCTGACTCTGTAGCCTGCTACTGTGTGTGTGTATGTGTGTGCATGTGTACATGTGTGTGGGGACCAGCCCCAAGGTTTATGATTACAGTGTTTCAATCCGCCTAATAAACTAGAATTTTAAGGATCCCGAGTTGGACATTTGTAGCCAACAACTCTGTCTAGGATATTATCAGATTATTCACTTTAAGGAACCAGAGGAAAAAACAAAGTGCCAGTTAATTCGGGGGGGTCTGCCCCAAAAGAGCCTCTTCGGTCATTTCCTTTTTTAGCTTCTGTTTTCTAATATCATTCCCTCATGTCCCATTTTTACATATCTACATAGGCACAAAAGAGAGGGAACATCTTCTGCATGTTTTTGCCTACACTTCTTGTACAATGCAGTAGGCAATGGAATAAGCCCACTGCATCCCCCCATCCCCAATCGCCCATTATTTCAAGCAGTATCAGTGTGGTTTCCTAATAGCCAGGGCCCTTGAAAGCCTGGTATTTACTGGCAGTTGGCTCCCTCCCTTCCATCCCCTAGTGTCTGGTCAAGATAATTTCTGGTAAGGCTACTACTTGATGTGCACAGATGTTGCTTGCAATTAATATTTTACTCATCATATTTTATGGAGTATATCATGATTGTGTGGTGGAGGGGGACAGGACCCAACAGGGGGCTGTCAGATGCATCATGGAGGAAAAAATGGGTACATTAGGGAGCTGCGGTTTGGCATAGGTGAGGCCCACAGCAAGACCCCTGGGGTATCCAAGCCTGGGGAAAAGATATACCATGGGCCGTGTCCAGTTAGAGCTATAATCAGTTATGAGGCCAAGCCCAAGACAAGAACACTTTTTTTTTTCATAGTGTGTGGCAAGGACATCCCAGGCTCATAATTTATCAGCTGTAAATTTGTGTTGTGAAGGAAAAAGCCCTTTTGTTTAATTTGAATGAAACCATCCAGGCAGGATTACTTAGCAGTTGATGTTATATACCCTGAATTCTCATAGGGATAATGTAAACTTCATCCTACATGTGACGTCAGATACTCTGGTAGATGCGCTCTTGTAAACTATTTTGTAAAACAAATGTTTGTGCTCTACCACAAAAGAGGTTGCCAGTGGAGAAGACCACCCACCAGGGGCTGCCTTAATGATCCACGCTGACCTGCTTGGCCCCTGATTTTATCACAGAATTATGAGGGGATCAGTGAAAGGACTCTTCAAATGACATGCATCTCAGCTCAAAGCTAGGTCTGCTGGAATTTGCAATGGAGACCTCCCAACTAAGAGAGCCAGGCACTGTCAGGATCAGGATTAGAGATTGCAAGCCTGAACCACTGTGGCAGTTTCTGGGTATGCCTACACTGCAAGGTAGCCAGAAACAGTAGTTTAGGGTGAGTTTCTTGCTGTTGCAGCTACAGATACTGCCGCAGCCTAAGCCACATCCTTTTGTCTTACTAAATAAAAGTGCCAGGCTCTACCTGCAAACTTAGCCCCAGTTTTACAACCAGGATTGGTCCCACTGAAATCAAAGGTCCTCCAGAGCTTGATGGCCCACAGCATGATTAAGGCACACCAATTTCCACAGCCAGCAGTACATGAGAGGGGGATATAACTAGTATCACATCTGGCCACCTTTGGCTACACAGCTCAAATGGCAATGTACTCAGCTGAGTTCAGTGTGGGAAGCCTTTGGTGTGTCTCAAGCAGGGCTTGACTCATGCCTCTAGAACCATAGCAATGTACCTGGACTGCTCTGCCCGCACAATCCTGCTCCTACTAAAATAAATGAGACAAAGGATGTGAGAAAAGCAATTCAAGTGTGTAACAGGGAGCCAGGGGCTCCTGTTAGTTTAAGGGAGAAGCTACAGCAGGGATGTTCCCAGGTTGGGGAAGACCACACATTATGAGCTAACTTCAGGGGAGTAGGCAGCCAGGGACTGTAGGCTACAAGTGTCTATTGTGGTTGTGGAGCTAGCAGGAGGAGAATAGGGCAGAGCCCTGGTTAGGCAACAAGTACGGTGCTGGCAGTAAGCTGCCCTGGAGGCTGAGGTGGCACACCTGCAGTGGGCCAGGGGAACAGCTGACTGGAAAGGGAGGAGCCAGGGGATATAGGCCTGGGCAGGGGGGCAGTGCAGCTCTGACACTGGCAGGGAGAGGAGCTTCTGCCAGCTCAGGCTGGTGAGCTGTGGGTGCTTCAAGCCATGGCAGGTACTCATGGGGCTGAGAGAGCCACAGAGTGGGAAGGTGGCTGGGCCATAGTATGATGACCCAGAGAGGGAGTGTTTGAGTTGGATGCAGTTGCTTGGATTTTCATTCTCATTCACACTGGAGGATGGGTGTGGCTGGAGGGGTGGGAAAGGAGGCCGCAGGGGTGCCAGAGTGGCACACCAAGTTTGGAGCCCTGCTAGGGGCAGGGCACAAGACAGAAGCAAGCTCAGGCCAAGGAGACCAGGACCTGAACTTGAGTGTAGGGGAACAGAAGCAGCTTGAAGCCAAGTTGGTCCCAGCCTGAGACCAGAGAGGGTGACTGAGGCAGCCAGGGGCTAATGACAGGCTGGGACTGAAAGGCTATGAATATGGGCAGACCTAACATTTGATACATTTCCAAGTCCCTCAGCAGTGGTGTCAGGCAGGTCTCTGGTCTCATGGTGGTGGCAGCAGGGGTATGGGGGTCTTCTGGAAGTGGTGGTGGTGGCGGCAGAGAGGGTTTGTGGGGGGAAATGGTCTCTTAGCAACAGGGTGGTTGTAGATGTGCAAACATCTACATGCTCCTTGAGTGTGCATGGTAGGTTGTGTGCTGGCTGAGCTGATATATGTCTCTAAGTGCATCACATACAAACATAGAATAGGACTAAGTGTAGGGTGTAAAATCAAATAGGATTCTGCCATCAGTTCACACATGTCCTTTTGGGGAGACTAACCCCTTGCTGTAAGCCCTGAGTTTTCCCACTTCCCTCGGGGCTGTGGCTTTTCTTGTGCTGTTTGCCCCAGAGCATGAAGCTCCATTGGCTCTTCCATATGGATTCTGACTTCAAGCCCCACATGCCTTTTTGCCTCGGGTCTCTCTTCTTATAGCATTTGGGTCCCAGTGTCAGAGCACTATCTGCCCTCCCACAGTTTCACTCTGCACTGGGTGACTTCCTTTGTTCAGGGAATTCTAATGTCTTTGCCAAGTGTTAGTTCTAGGTTTTCCAGCAGGCTCCCTTTGAGCATGTTTTCCCAGATCCTAATTATCATCTGGTTTCTCATCAGGAACTCAGTTTTTTCTCCCCAAACTGCAATGATGGCCCTTTAACTTAAAATCAAGCACAAACTCTTCACCTGCCTACTGTGCCCTCTGGTAAAAAGCATGTCTTGGCTCTGTTTCTTTTTTATGTGGAGTGCAGTTCTCTTCAGATTTCCACAATACCGTGTCATAGCTACCCTCCTTTGCCTGAGTTAACTGAAAGCTTTTGAAAACATCAGATGTGCAGAACCGGCTACTGTCAGGAATAATACTCCCACTGACTCCTTCCTCTTTAATGGCTCCCATTGCTTGGAGAACCAGGGTAAAACACGGCTTCAGCTTTCCCATTATCCTCCATATTTTCTGAATTTTACCTGGTGGACAAGGTTATTTGGGTAAATATGATATCTTTTATTTTAGACCAACTAAATAGTTGGAAAAAAATTTTTTGCAAGCTTTCAGGCACAAACACCTTCATCAGGCAGGGGGAGAGTCTGCAGTTGTTTTGTGTTCTCCTGGATGGGATAGAAGCCAGTACACAAAAATACAGGTCAGTGAAAACACAGATATGAGGATCAGAGGTTAACTCTGTTGGGGCTTTTAACTGCTCCCTGTTCCCCTTTAGGGTTTTTCCTTAATTTATATTCTTCTTTGACACGATGTATTGTTCAGAAGTCACTCAGAACCAAGTAGTCTGACAGG
The DNA here is from genome assembly GCF_000455745.1 of Alligator sinensis. NCBI lineage: Eukaryota > Metazoa > Chordata > Crocodylia > Alligatoridae > Alligator > Alligator sinensis. The sequence goes on along the minus strand of NW_005842600.1, from coordinate 231,202 downwards.
CTCGCTTCCTCCAGGATCTCAGTTCTAATTAAAGAGCACTGCCTAGCTTGGGGCTTTGAAGAACATAAGAATCAGCCTCAGCTGTCCCACGCCAGATCCTCCTAAAGTGACAGTTCTCCATACCTTTATGATTCTCAGCTACTCATCACCTTAACTTCTGTTGTGGCTGAGCTTCACGCTAGCAACTCTTTCTTGCTCAGTTGACAATCCCTCTCAGGCACTGTGGCAAAGCGTAATGGAGCTATAATGAGGTAAAAAGGCTTTTGGAAAGAGAGAGGACTGAAACTTCGACAGAAGCACTCAAAGGCTTAGCTAATTAGCATGTACATCTTAACATGATCCTTGGGAGGAATAATGATGAGCAATTGTGCCTGATGTAGCTTGCTCTGAACAGGACTGAAACATGCCTTCTTTAGTGTTAATATTTCCTTCCCAAGGTCCTTCACCTTCTACCTTATGTCTAATAAGGTATTTTTTGTCCTTGGTTCCCACCTATTGTTGGAAGGGGCTTTTTGTTTCCTGTCCCCTTCAGGTCCCTCCATCACAGTATGCAAGTACATTTTTTTTCCTGAGCTCGCTTCATACAAATAAACCCTCACCTCCTGCCACACAGATGTGCAAGGCACAGCTGGTCACAACTACATGCTCAGCACTGAACTCTGGCATTTAATGGCTTTGGAGGCCATCTTCCCGTCAGTCTCCCAAAAATGCACTCTACCACCAACCTGCAGCTGCTTGAAGCATAATTCAATGGTTCTTGACCTTTTTAGACTTGAGGCACCCCTCGCTAGACTTAAGGTGCCCTTTGGAAACTGCCAGCTCTTAGCTTTCAAGTGTTTTTTGATTCTGGATAAACAAGAGAGGAATTTTTCTGTTGCAAAGTATTCAGAAGGACTATAGCAGGTCAGAGTGTTTTTGACCCTATGGATTCATATTTGAAATCTCAGTGTTTATCTTGTGAATCATGGGGAGGCAGTTGCACACCTAACAGTGCTAATGTTGTGTGGCACCCTACAGCACCCTTAAAATGATCTGTGCAGAGGATATGACTGCAACATGGAAGCAGCACTTCCAAGCAGAGACACCTCTGAGCATGAGCTGCCCACCTGCTCCTGCTCACATGCTTCAAACCTGGAACCATGACACTAGAACTGTTCTGGCCCTAATGGCTGCCCTTATGCATGTCAATGACTGGGGTCTTCAGAACAGCCACAGAGGGATGCTTTTTCATGTGTTTTCTGATTATAAAAAGTAAGAGAGCAATTCTTCTATTGCTAAAAAGAATACTCACCAGTATATTTCCAGCTTTGGAGAACGATTGGTATTGTTGGCTCTGTCCTTTTTTGAGGATCGTTTGTTAAAGGATAATATAAGGAAATCACTCCCACGCTCCTGAAATCTCAAAGCCAAGTAACATAGCATCTAATTTTCTCTCCCAGTTTTGTCCTGCTAGTTACATAATCTCTTGTCTCTGGGTTTCCACTCTGTTTGGATTGGCTGCCAAACAAGAAAGCACCAGATCTCCTCTGCACCCTGGCATTAAGCACCCTTCCAGTGCCATCAGCACTTGTGGGCACAAGGCCCTTCAGCACCCCTGAGTAGTACCCCTCACAATTGACTTGATCAGGGGATCAATCAGGAGAATGTGGTAAGGGGACATGGGTGCCATTTATACTCCTTGTCACAAAGCATCCCACAATGTACCCCTGAAGCCCTGAGTTTCTCCCCACTGTGCTTCCATTTGCCCCAAGGAACAAATCAAGGTTGCTCTAAGATAGTTTCCGAACCCAGCACCTCAGTTCCTCTGCAGTTGCAATGAGGAATCTCTGCCAGCCCCAAGTCCCCCCCACCCCACTTATGGGTTATGGCAGAAATTATAGGTCCCCCTCTTCATGGAGAGAGACACCCTGGAATATCACTCTTT
>NW_005842600.1:226193-228972 GCF_000455745.1 Alligator sinensis | reverse complement strand
ACTCTTTCCACTGGCAATCGGTAAGGAGATGAACAGCAAAAGGATTTATTTCATAGGATGAAAGAATTATGCAAACAAAACAGACCATAGGTTTGGTGCCAGAAAATAAAATAAGTACAGATTTATACCCTCTCATCTGGCTACCCTTAGCTTCCATGACAGTTCTTGCCAGAGTTCAAGAGATCTACCTGCATGCTGGCTCTACCAGTCCAGTGTAAATGGGGCCAGTGAAACCCCAACACCTGAGATTCAAAGATGAATGTTCTAGCCTAGTAGCTAGGCTCTAAAAAACCTGCAAACCAGTGCACTCCCCACCCCTAAGTTAGCTCTCTTCTAATATTCAGGAGTCACCAGATTCCTCCAGAAAGTTCTGGTGTGCCTGGGGTACCTGGTGTCCCACTTGATGGGCTATTATTTCCAGATGCCTTTGCTACTGAAGAGTTGATTGCCCCCATCGTATGCAGTCAATGCCCAGGAGTGCGCATCCCACCAGTGGTCCCTTTGGTCTGCTATTGCGAGTACCAGCGGTCTTGGCTCTAGAACACAATGGCAAGGGATAATTATGCAACGATTTCTTAGGGTGGTATCTTTTACTGGACTAACTAGGTAATTGGGATAAAGATAGGCGAGCTTTTGAAGACATTCTTCCTCCTGGAAAATTAGCAATTCCGCCCACTCCCTGAGTTCCCTGACTAAACCATATCCAAAACCATAAACATATACATAGTTAGCATAGCATAGTCCATATAATAATAACAGTAGATTCAATGGATCCAGCCTAACATGGGCTTTCCAATGAGATCCACATGCCATATTAGTACAGTAAAACACAAGAAAACAATTATGACATGCCATGAACCCCAAAATGTAACAGGGTTCATGACACCCCGCTTCCCCACAGTTGGGAAATCCAATCTCTGGAAGCCATTTAGGAGTTCTGGCATATCCAGGGTGTCAACCACCCTCAGATGAAACTATTCCATTTTGGCATCACAGGCCTTCACTACCTGAACACAGGACTTGCTAACACCAAACTGGTTAGCCACAGATCAATAGCAATATCATCTGAAAGCAGTTTGATGCTAAAAATATGGTTGAGAGACACCCAAAGTCCCTCACAAACTCATGCATGTTCTCAGCAGTAAAGCCTTACATATAGAGGAGCCTGTATATGGCTTATATGAAAGAGGGGAGATACCCAGGATGGTCTGGGAGACAGAGGTCCATTTTCCTTCCCTGAAGAGCTGCTGGGCAAAAAGCAAAGAGGAAGGTGGAGCATCAAGACCAGTTCTCTTCAGGGATGTGGAATTTCTCTGGAGTTGTTCCCCTGGCTGCCCTGCCTCCTCCTGTCGCACTGAGTACACACCAAGCCAAAACACCCTCAGGCCATCTCTAGACTGTACACCATGCCCAGCAGCCTCTCAAACATGCCATGATACCCAGTGGGCCCAGCCCTTACAACTGGAAGCAGCATAGCCTCATCCGTGCAGTGTTGGGGATGGGCTGTCACTGTTACTGCCATGCTAATTGGCCCACCCATGGTTGATGCAACTACACTGCTTAGGGTGCTATTCTTGGTCCCAGTTAGTTTGCCTTAGGGATACAGAACCTGAAAGCCATGGGGAGGCCAGCACTATGACACAGGTAAGAAACGAGAAGGTAAGAAACAAAGGGCCCCTTGGGACTCGGAGCGTGGGGGCAGCAAAGGCACCAGTCGCAGGGCTCAAGTGCCTATATACTAATGCTAGGAGCTTGGGGAAAAAGCAGGATGAACTAGCGCTCCTGCTTGCACTAAACACCTATGACTTAGTGGGGCTAACGGAAACCTGGTGGGATTCATCCCACGATTGGGCAGTACATATTGAGGGCTATAGATTGTACAGAAAGGACAGGGTGGGGAAGAAAGGGGGAGGGGTTGCGCTCTATGTCAGTGAACAATATACGTCAACCCTCATCAAGACAGAATCCAAGGATGAGGAGGTAGAAGGATTGTGGGTTAGGCTACATGGGGGGCAAGGAGAAAGGGATTTGGTGGTAGGGGTCTGCTACAGACCCCCACATCAAGGGGAAGAAAGGGATTCGGGGCTCCTGAGGCAACTCTCGGAGACCATAAAAGCTAAAGAGGCGGTAGTCATGGGGGACCTAAACTACCCGGACATCTGCTGGGAGTCACAGACAGCAAAGTCCCACCGCTCACGCAGGTTTCTAACCTGTGTACAGGACCTCCACCTGACACAGGAGGTACACGGTCCCACTAGGGGGAATGCCATACTGGATCTGGTATTGGCAACGGGGGATGACATGGTACGGGACCTCCAGATCGGTAGCCATCTGGGGGACAGTGATCACCTAATAATAGAATTCACCATAAGACGTCGAGTGGGTAAGGTAACTAGTAGGGTGAAAGTACTAGACTTTAGGAAAGCTGATTTCAATGAACTCAGGCGATTAGTCAAGGACGCACTGCAGAGTAGGAGTTTTGAAGTGATGGGAGCCCAAGAAGGGTGGCTGTGCCTTAAGGAAACGATCCTTCAGGCACAAAGCAAGACGATCCCCGAGCGAGGCAAAAGGGGGAAAGGGGCCAGGAGGCTTCCCTGGCTGACCAGAGAAATCCAGGGCAGCCTAAGGGACAAAAGGGGAGCACATAAAAAGTGGAAACAGGGAGAGATCACCAAAGATGAATATACCTCCTCTGCTCGTGCTTGTAGGGAAGCAGTCAGATGGGCCATAGCTACCATGGAGCTGAGGATGGCATCCCAAGTAAAAGACAACAAGAAAT
>NW_005842600.1:214662-224730 GCF_000455745.1 Alligator sinensis | reverse complement strand
CCCCTACCCTGGGGGTCTTCAAGAGGAGGTTAGATGAGTATTTAGCTGGGATCATCTAGACCCAGCACTCTTTGCTGCTTATGCAGGGGGTCGGACTTGATGATCTATTGAGGTCCCTTCCGACCCTAACATCTATGAATCTATGAATCTATGGCCTTCCCTCCTACTATGACATGTATCTGAGGAGAGGTTCTTTGAATTGTACAGCATGTCTGCTCCCCTGCCCCTTGCTCTGTGTGTGCAGCTGTTTTCTCTCCATAAGGGGATGACTCAACAAAACAGTTCAACCCAGTAGGAGTCTTCCATGTGTTCTCCTTCTAGGGCATGCAACCAAGTTTTTCCTCACTGAACTTAGCCAGGCCCCATCAGTCTTACTACAGGCTCTTGTGCGCTGAGAGAGCCTGAAGCCTGAGGGAATAATTCAACACGAGTGTATAATTATGGATTCCAATAACAATTTTGTTGTTCTTGTTTTGGGTTTTTCTCTGGCTGTAGCTATTTCATGGAAATTGCTCTGGCAAATGTCTCCTTCAGGACTACGTTTTCTTAAAGTCATCTCCTCCACTCCCCTACAGTTCTGCCTGAAAACTTCGTAGGTACAGAATATAGCAATCCTCAGGTTGGAAAATGCCCTAAATTGATTCTTTTTTTCATGGTTGAAAAGATATATTGTTCCACGTGGCCATGAGAATGTCAGCATAACGCTGGCAGAATCAGTCCACTCCCCAACACATCTCAAATAAGCCCCTAAACCAGACCTTATGGGAGTCATGAATTCACTCTCCCCTTTATATCAGGTCCACCCATTTCATAACCCCAGGTGTACTAGAAGCTCCTGGTCTCTCTGCCATCCCTGCAGGCAAACTCCCCAAAACCATGCCATCCTACTTCTCCCTCTAAACCAGAGCAGATAATACATTTGTGTAAGTTTTCTGTTATCCCCTGTTAGATTGGTTTTCTGGCCTGTCAGGACAATTATAAAAGTCCGAAAGCCATCTTTCCAGGATCAGAAAAATTCCAGGATCCATGTTGCTTCTGTTTTCCCTGCTGTCAGCCGTGGGACAACTGATCATAGCTTTCCAGATCTAGGGACTTCCTTGAGCTTGTTCCCAAGTTCATACCCAAACATCTACAGAGAAGGAAATATACTGAGAAAGAAACAACTTACCTGTTTGCCAGCACTTCTCTGGAGATCTGTTTATTTTCTTCCTATGTTACTGCTCCTTTTTACATGTGTTTCTATTTTCTTGTTCCTTGATTTTCCCTGTGTTTCTCTTGGCCATGGGGCTGTAGTCTCAGCCACTTTGCGACCACTTTTTCAGCCCAAGCTTCCTCTCCCTCTTAAATACAATTTATAGAATCATAGGGCTGGAAGGGACCCTGAAGGATCATCGGGTCCAGCCCCCTGCATGAGCAGGAAAGACATCTGGGGTCAGATGACCCCAGCCATGTGACCATCCAGTCTTCTCTTGAAGACCTCTAGATGATTGCACCACCTCTGGGGGGAGCTTGTTCCATTGTCTGGACACCCTAGTTATAAAGAAGTTTTTCCTAATGTTCAGCCTGAAACTATCTTCCAAGAGTTTGTGGCTGTTGTTTCTAGTTTTTCCCCAGGGTGTCCTGGTGAACAGTTGTTCACCTAGTCCCTGATGTACGCCTCTGACATAGCAGTAAGCTGCAATCAGGTCCCCTCTCAGCCTTCTTTTCTTTAGGCTGAAGAGTCCGAGATTCCTCAGCCTCTCCTTATATGGCTTGCCTTGCGAGTCCCTGATCACGTGGGTGGCCCTTCTCTAGACCCTCTTGGGTTTTAGGACGTCCTTGTTGAAGTGTGGCACCCAGAACTAGATGCAATACTCCAGCTGCAGCCGCACCAACGTTGAGTAAAGCGGGAGAATCACTTCTTAGGATTTACTGGAGATGCATCGATTGATGCATGCCACAGTTTTATTGGCCCAATGACTACTGCATTGCATTGCTGGCTCATATTCATGCTGGGGTCTATTGTTACCCCCAGATCCCTTTCATTTGTAGTGCTGATCAGGTTATTCTGTAATTTCACAGTGCTGGGCTTCATGTTGATAAGGATGACACTGGAGTGTATGGTGGCCTGCTCTCTCTTTTTTCTTTCTGCCAGAATTAGGCAAATTTTTGCTCTCTCCCTTTTTGAAGGGAAATCTTTAGCTAAAGGATAGTATGAGGAACTCACTTCCACATGCCTAAAGCCCTGAACCATTGTGCAAAATAGTATCTTAATAGTATCTTAAATACTGGAGGCTACGAGTGAGAGAAGAACAGTGGGAAAAAAACCTTGATCAGACCCTGCTCACTCTCTTTCAGTATCTGCTCTCTGCCACTGGGCAGGATGGACCTGTGGTCTGATCCAGTAAATGGCAGTTCTTATGCTCTTACCTAATTTTCTCTCCCTCTTCTGCCATGCCAGATATATAATCATTTGTCTCTGGGTTTCCACAGTTGTGTTTCTCCCTTTCTTCCCCCAGTTTGGGATCACTCATTCTCTATTTTGTGGGACTCTGGTTTGTTTTCCAGAACTCCCTCTGGTCCAAACCCTGGTAATGGGAAGATGAGAGATAGGACCCTAGCTCGTGTTGATTTCTGATCTTTTCTCTGGTAGTTACTTCACTGTCCTTTAAGGGCTTTGATTAGCATTTTAAATATTGTTGTTCAGTTCCAACCTCAGTGCTGATAAATGGGTGCCTTGCTGTTTCTGTAGTATGCATTTAATAGTCAGCAGAGGGTTATCTTCTGTCCCATTGGGAGCAGGGAAGGGAACAGAATACAGGCAGTCCTCAACTTAAGATGTTTCGAGTTACAATGAATGGCACCTATGATGTTTATAAATTGACACCCATTTTGACTTTCTGATGTCAATTTCGACTTTACGATGCTTGATCCGATGCCACACCAGTGAACAAGTTCATTGAGTCACTCATCTCCCTGGAGAACATCTGTCCAAACTTCCTTGGACACATTTTTTTTAAGAAAGCAGACAAGACTCCAGAAAAACCTGCAGCTAAGAACCCTTCAAAAAGTCCAACCAAGAGCCCTTCAAAGAGTCCAGCAAAGTCACCTCAAAGAAGTCCTTCCAAATCAATATGATTGCCATTTACAATATAATTACATTAATGTATAATATAAATGTAATATACATAAATACAATATACAGTATTGTATACAATATAAATACATAGATATTACTCATCTATAATTGATTGAGTACAAAATTCTGGCTTATTTTTGGTGAAAATAGGGTATCAGGCCTTGGTTTAGGAACCAATCCCCCATTTATAACATTGTTCCTATGGGAAAATCGGTTCCAAGTTACGATGTTTCAACTTAAGACGCGGTTTTCGGGAGCCAATTGTGTCCTAAGTCCGAGGACTGCCTGTAAGAAGACTTTCTTCCAGGGTGCTGTCTCTCACTGAGCGTCATTCCATCTACCTTATTTGCCTCGTGAGCTCATGTAGCATGGGTACACTCAAAAGTATGCCCTGATCCCAATCACAAGGGAGTGGTGAGAGGTGAGGGTGCTTTGGGAGGGTTCACCACCACTGACTTATGGTTTCCTCCTATCTCTATAGAGAGTTAGACTCGAGACAGGCTCTTAACTACTTACAGTATTTATTAACATATAATATACATAAATATAAAATTAAATATCATATACTTATATTTACACAGGGGACATTAACCAATAACCAAGGTCAAACCCTGAATAACACTGTGGGAGAATCACTCCCAACCCCCAGGGAAAACAATATATATCCACAATGAACCCACAGCTTCCCCACCCCACAGTGGGGAACCCATACTCAATTAAAGGGTCACGCAAAATATAGTAGTAGAAATGTGATTTTACCCTTACAGAGGAACCATTCCCTCTTCCTTTAATGCAGAATAATAGGCATCAAATGGGTCCCTACTCGGTTAGGGAACCTACCATTCAAAAAAACCAACAGAGGGTGTTTTTCAGAAATTACTCTGTCCTATGGTAGCAGTATTTACTCATCAAAACTAAACAGTTTCAGCAGCATTACCCTATACAACATCATAATACAACATTTCAATATAAGGCACAATCATTAACAATCTTACTAACATCTGCTCCTTAATAGAGTCCATGACCCACGGCAAGAGATAGTCCTCCTTCCAATGGGAACCCTGGGGCGGGGGTGGGTGGGACAAGGGAGGACATGGGGCCCCTCCCCATAAGGCCTTGACTGGGTGAGGGGTTGCTGACCCAGCCCCCTCCTCTGGGCCCCCCGCCCCACCTGTCTTTCCCCTGTGGGACCCAAGGGCCCAGTGACTCACACTCCCTTCAGGTGGCGGTGGTCAAGGTGCAGCTCGCAGGGGTCTCCTCTGCACTGCTGCTGGAGCACCCCTCCAAGCCTTCCTGTGCCGCTGGGCTCCTCCCCGCCCTGTGGCCCTCTCTTCGGCCTGCGAGCTCCTCTCAGCAGCTGTGCCACCGCTGCCGGCTCCTGGGTGCTGGGCCTCACGCTGTAGCACTACTATTTCCCTGTGCCCTGGCTTTGGCACTGAGGGCTCTTTTAGCAAAGGCCGGGCCCTTAAGGCTCTGGCCATCCAGCCTCATGCCAGGTCGCTAACCTAAACAGCCTCCGCTGCTCCCTGGCACCGCTCCCCTGTGTGCTGCCCTGCGCGCCATGGGACCCGGCCGCTTGCCGGGAGACGGGGCCTAAACTGCCTCACTGCAGCTCCCAAGGCCTTGCCCCATGTACCGTGTGGCCCGCTGGCCCACTGGGGTTGCAGGCTTGAGCTGCCATTCACGGCTCCCAGAGCCCAAGCTCCATGTGTCGAAATGCGCGCCATGTTGATCCTGAGGGTCTCATACCCTCCCCCAGGGATCTTCAGGAGCTCGGGGCTAATCCCCACTGGGGCAGCTCATCCCCAGCTTTTCTCACTCCCATCTTCCGTCTTCAGCTCCCCTGTTGTATCTCCCCTCATGCTAGGCCCGCTGCTCTTTATATACTTTTCAGGACTCCGCCCCCTAAAGTCATGGGGACCTGCCAGGGTTGCAGTTTACAATTAGGTCTGTGGAGCTCCCCTCCCCCGCCCTCAGGAAAAGGGCACAGCTTCACTCCTTTGGCTGCCTCCCCATTGGTGGATGGGCCCCACCAATCAAAACAGCAGAATCCCCAGCCTGGAACTCAACCGGCTCTGAAAGATAGGCCTGCTACACTCAGGTGTGTTTTCCCCTTGGCTTTGCACAGAGCAAGCTTCAGTAGTAGGGATGGAGGGATTAGCACAACTATGTGTGAGCAACTGGGGCATGTGACCAGGGCACCAACTTAGAGGGGTGAAACAAGAGCCACTGCTGCTGCTAGCAGCTTGGCCACCACCACTACCCCTGCCACCACTCAGGGCACAGAATCTCCTTGTTACGCCTCTGGGAATTGCATAGCTCAGTGCCTTGTAGTTTGTTAGCTTTGCTAGCAAGTGGAAAACAAGGATCCAAACCCTCTATTAGAACCTGGGTCTCCCATTTTCTGGGCAAGTACCCTAGCTCCTAAGCTATTGAGCTAAAATATGAGAATCCTTTTCCACCCCAACTCCCCCCACCCCCTCCAGCCCCCAGGTTTTCTCCCACTAACCTTTCAGGACCTATACAGGGTTGTTGAGGGATGTTAGTGAGATGGATGGGATCCCCTAGGTACAGGTGTTGGCTGCACTCAGCATGGGCTTCAAGATGGCACTGAAATAGTCGGGGCCAGGAATGGGAAGTGTCGCAGCAGAGGTCCCCTGCAAACACCAGCAGCCTGACATGGTGGAGGCTGGGTCTGAGGAGGGATCTAAAACTTTGCATTCTGCTGAGGCCAGCCTCACAAGCCTGTAGTTGTTTACATCACTATTTTTCTCTTTCTTATATGAAAGATCTACCTTTACCATGCCCCAGTCATACAGTGCCATGCCTGGGCTGACAGCTCTATTACAAGTCACCATACCTGTGATTTCATGTCAATATTCTGAGAGGGAGATCATTTGATTTCCCAACCTGAACATGTCAAGCTCTTTGAATTGCACTTTGACCTCAGATGTAGTAATTTCCATTTCTGTTCCCTCGTTCCTGTTAGCTACTCTGCTTTTGCCCCCTCTTTTGGGGGCCCCAAAGCTAGGTTATTTGAATCTTGACACCATCTTCAATGTATTCTGTGAAAAAAAGTGCAACTAAATCTCTATTTTGGATATGTCTGGTTTCAGCTTCTAGCCACTAGCTTCTAGTTCTTGTTCTCTGCTAGGTGAAAGAGACCTTTCTTGGTAGTTCCTATGGCAGCACTTACACTGTAATCAGGTCACCTCAATCTTCTTTTTTGATAAACTAAATCGATTAAGCTCTTTACTGTAAGGCATTTTTTCCAGGCTTCAGATCATTTTGCAGCTCTTTCTTCCCATCTCTAATAATTTTTCAGTATCCTTTTTAAAATGGGAACTCCACTTTATTCCAGAAATACTTTCAGCAGTGTCATATGTACAGGTAAAAGCACTTGCCTGCTCTTTCTCCCGACTCCCTTGTTTATATATCCAAGGATGGCACTTTCCTTTTTACCACAGCATACTACTGGGAACTTATATGACGTTGCTTGTTCACTAGGACCCCTATATCTTTCCAGTTCACTGTTTGCCAAGATGTGATCCTCATTCTGTAGCTGCATCCTTTTTTCATAGACATATCACTCTACTTTTGAGTGAGTTTAAATGAATTTTGCCTGTTTATCAAGTGTTCCAGATTTCTCTGTAGCACTTCCCTGTTCTCATGATTATTTACCATTCTGCCAATCCCTTGGCTTATCTGCACATTTTACCAGCAGTGATGTTATATTTACTTCCAAAACACTGGTGAAAAAATTGCATAGTGTAGGCCTAGTCCTGGAGTGAAGAACACCACTAGAAATACAGCTAGTCGATGACAATTCCACAACTGCTTTCCAGGAACTGTCAGTTAGCCAGTTCTTAATCCATTTGCTGTTTTATTGTCCAGTGCCAGAGTTTTAACAGTGCCATGTATGACTAAGTCAAATGTCATATACAATCTGTTACAACTATACAATGATCTTAGCAGTCAGCCAGACTTGTATCTTTGTCAAAGTATAACATTTTGTTTGATAAAGCTCATTTGCCATAAAACATGCTGACTGACATTAATTATAAACTCTATGATTCTTTATTCTTTGAACCTTGCATCAGCTTTTTTATTATTTTGCTATTTTTCCTATGAAGTATTTTAGGGCTGTGTTTATACAAGCTGGACTTGACCCTGCTGGCCCCCTGGCAGAAGACAGACGCAGTGAACACCTTCCTCATCCCCTGCGTCGTGTTTGTCCTGAGAGGCTTGGCGGTCCCCAAGACCCCCCTCAAGAAGGCAGACGCCAAGATCCGGCAGCTACTCAAGAAGTGGCTGCACCCGCCGCCAAGGGCCAGCAACAAGGTCCTGCACATCCCCTACTGGCAGGGAGGGGCCAACATACCCCGCATGGGAGACCTCTGCGACATCGCGGTGGTCACCCATGCCTTCTGCCTCCTGACCTGCCCGGATGCAACGGTAAGTACCATCGCCGCCAGCACGCTGGAGGAGACCACCGGCAAGAGGATCGGGAGGCAGCCAACTGGACGTGACTTGGCCACCTTCCTCAGCGGCTCGCTGGAGGGCAAGTTCAACAGAGACAGTGGGGACTTTGCCTCGCTGTGGAGCCAAGCCTGCAATGCTACGCGCCGCCTCGGGAAACGCATTGGCTGCGCCTGGACCTGGACCAAGGAATAACTTATGAAACATGAAAAATGCTTATTCTGTATTCCCACCCATTCCTCTGAGATAAGGATGTCTTGGCCAATTCAGTAGGGAACAGGGAAACTGAGTCATGGCCTGTGACCATTGTTCTTTCCTGGGGTCACCTTATTAGCATAGGGTATGAGATCACTGGCCTATGTATTTCAACTCCCTTGAAACTGTCCCTCAATCTGCTTTTCTCACATGCTAATCGTTGTGATTCAGACTGAACTGCTTACGGGATCAGAGAATTTGGGAGAAGGAATGTAGTGACAAACCCAGCACAGCAAAAAGGGGTGAGGGGTGTTCTGGACTCCCCAACACTTGCAGCTTCCAGGATTTAAAGTCTAGGAAGATCTGATTCAGAGGCTGTATCACTAGCTCCCATGCTGTTTCAGTCTCACAGAGCAAGATCAAGCCTTCTTGAGCATCTTGGCAGTGCCTCCAGAGCTAAGAACATAAGAACCACAGGTCTATCTTGCCCAGTCTTCGGTGACACATAATGGCAGAGAGAGCGGGTGCTGAAAGAGAGAGTAAACTAGGTCTGACCAAGTGATTTTCCAACCGTTCCTCTCCTACTTGGAGCACACATACTAGGAGTGTTACTAATAAGCTACGGGCCTCAGGCTGTATAAACCATGTTAAGATTGAAGAAAAAAAACTAGCTGTGAGGGAATGCACATTTGTTTCCTCTAGGATACATCACAGTGCGCCAAGCAAAAATAATTAAAAAAATGTGTTTTTTTTAGTTCTGGCCTCGTTGGTATTCAACGCAGGAACATAAGAATTGGCATTGACTGGGTCAGACACTAGGGGTACCTATACATGAGCAGGGAGGATGCTCCAACATGCTTTACTTCCAGTGCGTCAAAGCATACTTGATTAATCAAGTCTGCTGGAGCCTGATAATTACTGCGCTCCAGCAGCCTCCCGCGTCTTGTGTATCAGAGCCCCCATGCTTCAAAATGGTGGCAGAGATGCTTTATCTAAAGCTCACTTGAGGAGCTTTAGATAAAGCGCCCGCACCTCCATTTTGAAGCATCGGGGCACTGGGACACGAGATGCTCTGGGGCAGGGGCAGGCAATTATTTCGGGTGGAAGGCCACTTACTGAGTTTTGGCAAGCCATTGAGGGCCACATGACAGGCAGCTGGGGCAGATAAATATAAATTTTCTAGGGGCCCCATGGGCCAGATAGAATGGTTTGGTGGGCCACATTTTGCCAACCCGTTCTGGGGGCTTTAGAGTGGCTCACGGACTCCCCTATTCCCAGACCACATATATAAACGCCCTATATCCATCTCGCCCAGTCTCCCATGTCACACCGCTCATTTTGGACGTATGACCTTCATTCTCATCCCTATTTTGTCTTTAGTTGTCCCCCAAAATCAACATGTGTAGCCCTGGGGGAGGCTGTCGCACAGCTTGTTCTGAACCTTTGACCTTCACTCCCATCCCTGTTTTGTCTTTTGGCTGTCCCATGCAATCAGTGATGTGCCCTTAGTGGCCCATTCCTTCTGTGGTTAAAGCCGTGCTTGGTGGGCTCCAGGCCGCGTTCGGCAATGGCACCTCAAAAGGGGGTCACACCGGACATTGGGACTGACCAGGATTTTTCCTCTCCCACTTGCAGCTTCGAGTAGGGAAGGTCTGGGGAGCTCTGGTGCCCTCATGCCTGTGCCCAGCAGCTACCAACGCCCCTTCTCTCCAAGCCCATGTCTGGCCCCTTTTTCCCCAGGGAACCTCTACTTCTTGCACCAGTGCCAGTGCCTGGGGCAGCTCAGCTCATCCCCGCGCCTCCACAGACACGAACTCTTTGGCAGAAGGGCGTGGCGTGCACCAGAGAGCTGCGGCTGGCCTGGCCGCACTAGAGGCATCCTTTTTGCCCCTTGCTCCTGGCCCCAGTTCGGGTGTGACTGAGCCCCTCGCTGGGGAGCTCCCACGGCCTCAGCCACAGGCTCTCTGTGGCAGCGTTGCCAGGTCTTAAATATGAAAAGGTCAAAATTATTGTGTTTTCTGAAAAAATACCATACACTGAAAAAACATGCAAATACATTTCTCCTTATTTGCTTTCTCTTGTTCACAGTGAGTGAGAGCTGGGTCCAAGTTGAGGCGTTTCTTTATTTCGAGCCAGGCGGTGGGGAGGAAGGGCTGACAACCGACCCCACAGGCGGTTAAGCCTCCCTGAGTGTCACTGCTTGGGTTTCCACCTGCGGCCTCTAAAAGGATGGTCCACGTGGTACACCTTTACTGTCTCTGAGGCAGGCCGGGCAA
>NW_005842600.1:201577-214158 GCF_000455745.1 Alligator sinensis | reverse complement strand
AGAGCCCCTCAGCGCTGCCGCCTCCGCCCCGCCTCTGCAGGGCGGCGAGTGCGGGGCCGCCGGGCGGTGTGGGCGGCCTGTGCAGCGCCCCGGGGCGCCGGCCTCGTGTGCCACGGGGCCCCTTTCCTGGTCCATCCCGCACTCCGCCTGGGGGCCGCAGACAGGCCGGGCTGAGGGAGGGGGGCGTTAGAAACCCCCTGGGGCAGCCCTGCACTGGCTGAGATGCTGCCCTAACTCACCGGCAGAGGGGCTGAGCCAGTCACCCGTGACAGCCCTCCAGGCTCTTCTCCAGGGAGCTGCTTGGTTCAAATGGAAAAAGGATTGAAAGAGGCTTTTCACTTCCTCCGGTTGCTGGGATGTGTAGTCGGTAGGGTCCTAGGGAAGAGGCTGCAAGGGGCCTCCCAAGGTCACCTAGTCCAGCACCCTGCCCAGTGCAGCATCCTCCCTGACCAGAAACCAAGCGTCTTCATCCTACGTGTCAGTCGGTAGAACAGTTTTTAAGCCTCTCATGGAGGTTTTGCATTGCTTTTCTTAGTGAGATTAGGCTAACTCAAGAAATCAGTCTGGGGTGTTAGCTGTTCATTGCATCCTGGCACTGCCCTTGTAATAGCAGGTGTAGCGTTTTCTAGCTTCAGCAGAGATTTGGCTGCATTGGGCAGCGCTGGGTTTTGAGGTAATCAGCAGTGACAACTGAAGGCTGTGCTCTTTGAATGAACTGGTGCCCTTGGAGGTAAAAGTGATAGCCATAATTAGATGATGTTTCGTCTAGTAACATTTCAGACTTGTTTTATTTTTCAAGAGCATCCATATCCTATGCTCATCCTAAATAATCTACTAAAAAAAGAGTATATTTGAGGTGGGATTAAGTCTTGCTTACAGTGAGCCATCCAAAAAATGGCGGTAGCTATACTTTGCTTTTGGCTACTGTGTAAGCACACGTTTAACCCTACTTGGGATGACCTGACAGGGTATTCTAGGAAAGCTGTTTGCCAAAACACCGAAAACAAACGAAGCAGTAGAGGCAAGAGTACCTTACATCAGGGAATAGTAACAATTTCTAAAAATCAGGTTACGAATCTTTCTGGTTTCGGGGTTTTCCAGAAAGTCATATTGTAGGCAGTGTTTGGAACATGCTAGTATTACTCATGTGGCTCATTTGGACTCTTGGAAATTAATAAATATGCTTGGTATTAACAAGTGTCTTTAAAAATGGAGAGTGTAGATAACTAATTACAAGAGATGTGCTATTGTTAAACTAGATTGCAGGTTGTGGCTTTCATGAGGTTAATTTGTCTACAGAATAACATACTGCTATGATTGCAGTTTCCTGTTTTTCTGCCTGTGGCCCCCCCTCACCCTTCTAATGCTAATTCATCACTGCTGAGTAAGGTTTGTTTGCATTCTCCAGGAGTGGTTAATTAACCAGGGTTTATTTGATGTATTTTTGACATGTTGCAGGGTTAGTGTCATTCTTCTTCAAGTTGGAAGTTGTGGTGTCCCTATTTCATAGATGGAGGGCTCAGTGAGTGAGATGTAATTGACTTCCATTGTCATTAGTCTTGCCACTGCTTGCCTTTCTCAGCATAATCAGGCC
Organism: Alligator sinensis; assembly: GCF_000455745.1. Lineage (NCBI taxonomy): Eukaryota > Metazoa > Chordata > Crocodylia > Alligatoridae > Alligator > Alligator sinensis. The sequence continues at coordinate 212,564 of NW_005842600.1, read as the reverse complement.
CTCGTGTGGCTTCATTGATTAGTTTTCCAAGATACAGTGTGTGAATTTTGTTCCAAATACAGAATTTTAAATAAGAGCAGCTTGCTTAGAAGGCACTGTGATAATGATTTAGATCATATGTTCATAGATTATATGGCTTCACCTAAACAATAATATTCAGACAGGAGAGGGTACTTTTGGAAAATGGATAGTTGCCATGCATTGATTTGGAATCAGTTGAGACTTGCAAATACTGACCCTGACTCTTGACCAGTATAGGTGGAGGGCACTTGTTGTTTTTGGATTTGGATATGCTGGCCTTATCTCCAAGTAGAAAAAGATACGCATTTCCAGATCATCTTAGAATACCTTTTCCTAGTGCAGATGTCTGTTGAAGGATGAGGCTATTCCAGATGTTCCAAATGCCTCTGCCTCCTTTGAATTATTTAATGCTACTGGCAACTTGTCTGTAGTATGTTTTTTCAACTTGCATTGTTTAAAATATGGAACAAGTTAATCTTGCAGTTGTATCTAATGCATTATCACAAGAAGCCTCTTCATAATCTTTAACCACATGAAGCTAATTCTAACAAGTTAAAATGCTGAACTTCAGGCATGGCTCACTCTAACTGATAGGTGTGTACCATTGGTGTAATGCACCTAATTAACCTCCTTTATTTAGACTATTAAGAGTAAATGTTGTTTGTAACTGGAAGGTTTTTTAGGTGACTTTACATGGTCCATTCACCACTTCTATTTTAATTCTGATAGAAATAAATAGTACTGTGGGAAAAAGGTCACGCTGTTGTCATCTCTTGCAGCTTCTTTCATGGCACAGAGAATTTTAAAGAAATAAAAATCAGCTTTCCTCGGAACAATTCTCTTTTCCTAGTTCTTCTATGCCTTTAGTCTTCTGCTACGTGCAACACTTTCATTAGCATAACTCAGGATTCAGAAAATCGGCACTAAACAGTTGTTTAATTGTTCTGTCATCTGTTAAATTAGCAGGCATTCAGTTGGCGGAAGACAGAGCTGACTACTGGGAGGTCAAGGCCCCTCAAAAGGAAGGAGGCTCATTTGCATCTTTTGGTGTGGAAAGAATTCAGGAGTCAGATGGATTATGAAGTGCCACCAATATTAATATGAAGACAATATTAATATTGATGTGATTATAATATTAATTGATGGCCGTATCAATATTAATGTTACAGTTTACCTGACTTCTTGATTATTTACACACCCTGAAGGTGAGAATGACCCTCCTCCCTTTTGATAGGCCTGGACTTCCTGGTAAATCAGTTTTTTCTTCTGGGAGAGGCAAGGATTTCTTAGGGTGATACCTTTTATTGTACCATCTATGTAGCTGGGATAAAGTTATATCCAGGTTTTTGAATATGAAACTTTCTTTGCAGCCCTGATACCAGACACAGTGACTTGTGCCTGGCTTCCTGTAATCAGAGATGCAACAAAGAATGTCTTGCATTCAAAAGCTTGTCTAGCTTTATCCTGGCTACTTAGTTGGTTCAATAAAAGATACCACCTTAAGAAATCCTTGTCCCTCACATATGTTCTGGCCCATTGGGTGACAACATCACTCACATATAACCTTTTTCTTCTGCTAATTGAGTTTTTGCTACCCCTGGCAACTTCTCTCAACTCCTCTTTACAGCTGCTGTGGTTGACTTGTTTTGGTCAGACATGAGGAAGAATGTGAAAGGCTGTATAACTCTGCACCAACTATATACAGTTGGTGCAATAAAAGATACCACCGTAAGAAATCCTTGCCTCACATTTCTGGACTGTCTTGGCTACAACATCACTCATACACATTGCAGGGGCTGCTCAAGGGACTCTATAGTCTAAATCCAGCATTGCATGATGGAAAGAAAAACAGCCAGTTCTGAAACTCTGATTTAGAAGATCTTGTTTAGATGTATACTCAGTAAAGTTGTCCAGATTTTACTGTTTCCACAAAAGCTGAGCTGTTTTATCAACCCAAGATGATGCTTGTTGGCTTTGTACCAGGATGGGGGCAGTGAGCAGAAAGTAGAAACAAGCTTCCTCTTCTGACCCCTTCTTGCTCATTGCTGCAGAAGCCTGGTCTTTTTCTGCTGCTTCTTGGGTTTCAAGCTATTAGTAGATGTTGCCACATGGGACATATAGCAGCAAAAAGAGCCATGCACATAGAAAGAGGAGAATTCAGGTTGGGAAGAGCAAACCCAGGCAGAATTGAAAGCCTTTCAACCTTTAGTGGCCTGTGGAAGACATGAGAAAGGTAATGTATAGAAATTTGTTAAGAGATTCCTTAGGGCAAAGCTCTTGCCTTAAACTGGGTGCTTTCTTTACGATTTTAACAAGTGATGGTGTAGTGTTGTCCAGATCAGTTGCAATCACTTCCTGCTTTCCTCAGTTTTTAGATTATTATTGTACTACATGTGCTTGAGAGTTGAATAAATTCTTCAAAGGCTCACAAAAGGGACTTTGGGAGAGATTTCTATAAAACTGCATTTGAAGTAGGTTTTGGGAGAAGGACATAGGGAAGGGAGCGCTGAGAGAAATGCAAAATCAGAAGGCAAGAGATGAAAGAGAAGCAGGCATTGGGAATGTAGATATTCAGCAGTTACCTGGTAGGGATTAGCTCTGCATTTATTTGAACCAGGGTTGCCAACATTTACAGTTGTTTGGCTCTTACCATAGTTTGCTATGTACAGCCACAAAATGGCTGCACTCTGGTTAATAGGTAAAGTGACCCCCAGCTTAAAACAAGAGATTTTTCTTGGTTAAAATGTAGTCTTTGAAATTGTGCAGTTAAGGAGATGTTGGAAGTTCACGTCACAATATTTGGGATTTTTGTCTGCAGTCTTGATGAGAGGCACGCCATGAGAGCAAAATAGCATTGTAATGTGAGATTTCCTCATTTCTGTGAACATGTAGGATTTTTGGCTGCCTCTGCGTAAAAACTGGATTACACCTTTAGGACAGAGATGTCACTAGACCATCAAGTTCTGCAGTCTGGTGATTTTTAAAATCAGGGTTTAGTGACTGTACCTTTTTGAATATTCACTATAATTCTGTTACTTGGATTGTATATTGGCATAACTTCATCAACATTTTTGACAGACAAGTTGGGAGCCAAGACTTTCTTATCTCTAAACTATCAACATAATGAATGTACTATTTTATACAAGGAAATAGTGTGCTCATAGGCAGGAAGTTGTTATTCCTAGTTTTATCCCTTTTCATGGTTACTGTATCAAAGTTTTTAGAGCATTAGAGCAAAGATTTTGACTGGCTGTATTAGTTCATAGAACTTTTAACCTGAGATGAGTTCTTGATGGGTTGAGCATTTTTCTTTGAATGTTGTCATTACTGAAGATTTAAATAACTAGGAAAAAATCCTGCTAGCCCTTCTTGAATGAATTTGTGGAAGAGTTCAGTGCAAAATTACTTGTAGAAAACTTAAGATCAGCTTTTTTTTATTCACTTGATAATACCATTGATTTAAGTGCTTGCATTTTACACTTCAGAGTACTGGGTTTAATACCTAATGACAGGCAACTAAATCACTAGCAAAACTTACAATAAGACTAAACATTTCTCTGGGCTGTGTGGAAACAGTTTAAACTAAAACTAAACCCTGATGTTTCATTTAATGACTGTTTGATGGTCTTAAACTCCCTTTTATGATGAATTTCCAAAATTCTGAGAATGTGAGGTTAAAAGGAAGGGGGAGCAACATCCTTTAGAAATGACAAAACAAGAGTGAATGAGAAGTTTTGGCCCCAAGATGTTGCATTTAATGCTGCAGTCTTGGGAGCAATCTTGGTTCAATATTTAGCTTTTATGTTTTGTATTTTTGTTGGTTTTTTTTTTTTTTTTTTTTTTACACTGACTGAAGAGCAGTTAGAGGAGTTTCTATTCAGAATTAAATTCCCTGCTGATATTTCAAAATAGTACCTTTCCAGTGTTTGCAATACAAATTGCAGACTTATGATCTTGTCTGAGAACATTTAACATTGTTACTGATTAGAAACTTAAATTACAGAATGTAACTAATTAGGATAGTTCTTTTCTTCAATAGAAGAAAAAATAGAAGTTTTAAAAACTGGTCTAAATAGAACAGCTAGATTTTTAAAGTGAGACTTTAAAATGTTGATGTACAGACTTGTGTCCTAAATTTGTGTTTAAAATCATTGTAACATGAAAGTACAAAGCTTGCATGTGTAATTATTTATGCAGGCAAGTGAAATGAATACAAGCCTAACTTTTTAAAACCAGGCTTCAAAATTCTTTTAATAATGCATAGTGACAATAGAAGCATAACAAAACTTTAAAAAAGAAGTATCGCATTAAATCATCTAATGTACAATTGAATTGTACCCTTGCATTAAAACATATTATCAGTTGATCAGTATTAAATATTTATGGTGACCTTTTGACACTTAAGCCTTTCTTGTTGATGTCTAAATATGACTAAAGATGTGTGAAATATAATAGGGCTTGAAATGTCAAAAATGACCAGTAAGTTTTCCATTCTTCATATTAAATTAGGCATAAATAGAAATTGCACAATTACCCAGTGCTAAGTTAGATTGAATGGACGTCTATGTAAAAAAAAGTAGTAAAAACTTAATAGTTTCAGTTCTTGAACTGCATATCTAGTAATAAAAAGTCCAAAAACAACATTTTTTTTCTAGTTTCAGTTTTGGCACTAGATTTTATCCTGGAGTTTTTAAATATTCTTCATCCTGTTCTTTTTCTATTAAGGTTAATGTTGAAGAAGGAAAATGCGGAAGTCGTCATTTGACAAGTTTTATAAATGAGAATTATTTGAAGCTCAGGAATAAGTGAAGCTGAAATTTGAAAAAAAAAGAATGTGAATGCATGCTAATTATCAGACCAGAAGTCCCACTTATAGAATATTGAGCAATTTGTGTGAAGTGGGGAAGATGAAAGAAGTCAGAATTTGAAACGGAAGAATGAAGAAAAGGAATAAAAATGAAGTTAAGATAAGAAGTAATCTGGAATCTGAAAGCACTACGCTAAGTAATTACTAGTCTGTTTATGTGTCCCTGTATATTTTGCTAAACATGCATGCATTATCTGTTTAACAGCAAAAGTATATGCAGGGTAAAGAAGTGCCTACCAGGAAAAAAACTTCTTAAAATCTAGGCAGTTCTAATTCCAACTGCCCGGACACATAATTGAGATTTTGCCATTTATTTCACTGGAGCTTGTTTACAGATTTCAGATCACCCAGAAATTGTGTACAAATTAGACTTTCAATATCTGCATGCAGGAATCCCGTTCTGCTTCCAGAAGCGGAAGTGCTCATGGGTCTGGCAAGTCTGGAAGGCATACTCCTGCAAGATCTCGATCCAAGGAGGACTCAAGGCGATCCAGGTCAAAATCTAGATCCAGATCTGAATCTAGGTGAGTTTACCCCCAAAGTCAGTTGGATTGTTTTGGCACTGTTGGGCTTAAGGGGTAAAGGTTACCTGTAGACATTTTGAATGGAAATGGTCTCGTACCATTTCTGTTGTGCTCTGATGTATACAAAGGGTCTGAAAGGTGTGAACTTCTTTTTTTTTTAATAAGGCAGCTAAAATACCAAGTTAGGGCTTGCTATTTCTTTTCCTGAGAGGGCTGCAGTCATTTGTATGGGTGGCCCTGCATCTTCATTCACATGTTGAAAGGGATTAAAAACCTAATAAAAATGATGCCGTTCTCCAGTTTAAACATTAACACAAGTAGTTCAAAATGCCCTAATTAAAAATCTTCCCCATGTCATCTTTCACTCTTGTGATGTCGTTACACTAATTTGTCAGTCACCATAAAAACTTCTAGGGCAGATGACTTGACATTTTAATTGTTTAATTTTAAAAACCAGAAACGAGCCTCATTGACAGGAAGGTGCTGGAAATCACACCTTTCAGGCTTTTTTTTTTTTTTTTTTTTAGACATTAAAAAATCCACAAGCCCAAGTTTTTCCTCTGCAGGTCATGGTTAACATACACTGGGATCACTTAAATGTGGCTTATGTGGGATACTGTTCTATGGAGCAGCATTTATACTTTAAATGTTTTAAGTAGTAATCTTTTTAGTTTGGCCACTGATGTATATTTTGCACCCCAAAACGAAGCTGGTATTTAAATATGAATTGCTGTAATGAATAACAAGTATTCTTTGTGCCCTCCAAATGCATAAATACCACCTGAATGCTTATACTTGGAAAAATGCTTTACTATTGTTTGCCATAATTAACTGTAAAGAGTTAGACTTCTGTGGAGCTTTTGAACACCTAGGGTGAAATAATGTTATAAAATAGTAACTGGAAAAAATGCTGAAGCATATTAAAATGCCAGTAGTGCCCTGTATATTGTTCTCACTAGAAATCTGCTTTTATTTCCCCCCCCTCCACTTGTGTGGGGTCAACCAATATTGTTCCCGGTACTGTCTTGCCTTTGCTACTTACCATATGTTTTTTTTTGCATGCAGTAAAAATACCAAATTAACTTTATCCATGCCATTATTATTGTAGTGTGTTTAGTGTATTTAACTCTGTCCCCTTTCCTTGCTGCTTCTGTGTGGTTTTGAAAGGGCAGTTGCAGCTAAAGGTCTTCACTTGTAGTTTTCATCTTGTATTCGGAAGAGAACTTTTTCTAAAATTGAACTTGAAAATATGGGATCAGTTTAATTCAAACAGTACTGTATATCCATCTGTTGAAAAATCTGAGCGGTTGGTGACAGTTTTGCACAGGGCTATTGAGAGAACTAGTTGTGGGATGAGAGGGTAAAATCTCATAATTTATACACACAGCCCACACCCTCTTAATTTTTGTGCCTTTTAAAATAAGTATTTGGGTAACCTGCAGGTCCAGCTAACGCACACCCCTTAAACATGCCAATTACTGTACATAAAAACAAGAAAATAAACTTCACTTCCTATTACATCTTTGAGTATAACCTGGCCTGCTTTTAAAGTCGGAGTTCCATAGGCTATGAAAGGTTGGTACTCTCCTGGGGTGAAATCAAGATACCGAACTATAGAAATTCCAGACTTTGAGTTCAATTGTTGTGCTCCAGTGTAGTCACCCAAAGTGCTGTCTGGGTCCTCGCTGGCAACATTTTATTTTTGTCTTTATGTAACACAGAGTCAGCACAAATGAATTAAGAATTAAATGAATTGTTAGTAACCTAGATAAATCAATGCTGACTAAAACAAGGAAACACATTGCTCAATACTTTCTAAATTTAATTGTATATGTTCAGATGTCACTGCACAGAGGTTTTCTTTGAGCTGTTCAGTGTAGCCTCTACTGCATAAAATGCAGTGATATGTTGTAAAATGAACCAATTAAAAAAAAAATGAAAACATGTCATTATATTTAGTTGGTGGTACACCTTTACCTAGCATGCTGTTGTGTTTTGCTGTGGTCACTAATACCTGAAAGCAGATCAGAGATGGATAATAAGGCATAGAAAGGTTTCTCCGATCATTGAAACTTTACACTTCTTCCTGAGAATGGAATGAGATGGGGATTGTAAAAAAAACAAAACAAAAAACTACAAAGTTAAGAATGGCATAGAATAGTAAATTATGCATTCATGTCTTTTCTATAACAAAAGAAATAGAAGAAGTTCAAGTAAAATTGAAAGCTAGTTACAAAATAACTACTTTGCACAGCATATAATTAACCTTTGGATCTCCTTGTCACGAGAGATCCAAGGATTGTAGTTTGAGGATCCAAAAAAGTTTAGCCATTTGTATGGATAAAGATGAAAGTTACATTTAAGCTAGATATAGATAGTAATAATTCTGTTTCAAAGCCTAACCTATTGCCTGGTGAGATGGGAAGAAATTCTCCTATTTATTCACACTAAGGTTTTATCAGTAGTTTTATTTCTGTTTATTTTTCTGAAGTATTAGTTGTCAGCATGAATTGGAAAACTGGACTAGCTAGATCATGTGTCCACTTTATTTAGCAAATCCTATGTTTTACACTATGTGTTCCTTTTGTTATACTTGTGAGAACTCTGGCACAGAAAAATAGTCACGAATTCAGATGTCAAGGTTTTGAGACAATTTATTGTGTCTTATACTAACTCGACTACAGTGGATTTGTCTCTCTGAAGCCTTCTGTATGCTCTTAAATTCCTGGTGCAGCCATTGCCATTCACTGCTGAAATTTCCTGGCTTGATATTCCACAGGTCACACTTTATCCCACGATATTGTGACTCGGTTGTTACATATGCTGCATATTTGTTGCGCATATTGTAACGTACCCAGAAGAATTTTGAAAGGAACTAGTACAGCTTTCAAACATCTAAAGTTTGGACATTTGATGTCACAATCTTAAAATGTTAGCCCTGGTTCTTGTGGAAGTCAGAGGCTTTGTAACAGAACTGTTCATACCCTGGGGACTACATGCTTTACCGTCTTGACTTTTGTTCACTAGGTGGTTTATGGCAGTCTGGTTTCACAAATATACAAAATAGTAAATGCTTTGAACTCAGAGTATCCTTTTTGCAGAACTTAAAACTCCACCGGTTTCACTGACTTGAATACTAGTATACCCGTGTGTTAATATAGATACCCAAGTTAATAACTTTGTGTCCAGTTCTCTTGCAGTACAAATGTGATCATGGGAAAATCGATTTGAAATTTGGTTTTTCCCATAAAAATACCAATCATGTTTTCATGCCTCAATTACTATAGCAAACATTTTGATAATCAATTCTGCTGACTTAGCTTTGGTTCTGAGAACAAAACTGGATTTTTGGTTTCAAGCATGATAGTCGCACAGAATTGCACACATTATTCCAACTGTACAACCTCACTTTAATGAAAAGCATTGTTTGTAGACCTGCAAATATATTGTCCATAGCTGTTTTTTAAAGGTTTGGAACTAGAACTTCATAGATTTCATAGACATTAGGGCTGGAAGGGACCTCAGACGATCATTGAGTCCAGCCCCTGCCCAAAGGGCAGGAAGTCAGCTGGGGTCATAGGATCCCAGCAAGATAAGCATCCAACTTAAACAGCTCTGACGAGAAGGAATAGAATTTAACTGTACAAGCCGAATAAAATTAGCAGTACTTGGAAGAAAGGAAGTCCTATCACGAGGCTTAGTCATGGCAGATGAATCACTGTTCTACTAGTCCAGAATTGTCCCAGCTTATTCTGTGAGGAGGACTAAATCTATAATCATCATTTGTGAGGTAGTGTACAGATTTGGAATTAAGTACTCCTGCTCTGCAGAGCTCTCTCTGAGGCTGAAATATGGCTTCATAATAACTATACATTTAACTTACTTATTACCTTACTGTTACATTCATTGGGAAAGTAAATGTTGGTTGCTGTTGTTTCTGTTTTTCTACCTTTTTTCTCCCTTTCTAGTTGATTTTTGTCATTTCCTTTTCCTGCAACAACTGCTTGTACACTTTTTATCTGCTTCCCTACTTCACCTCCTAATTTCATTAGATTTTTTGACATTAATGACATATAGTTAAGTTTTCATGCTAGTATTGCAATGACATTTAATTAGAGAAAGAAAACAGAAGGTTTTCTTTTATCCCAAATTCACTGTATATTGATGTGGTTGGTTTGTTGTTTTTTTTTTGTCCACTTTAAATTATTATAATTAGCATGTTAAAGATTTTCTTCTGGACTGTGAAGGCTGGAAACAAACTTTAAAAAAACCAAAGCCCATAATTTGTAAAATGAATGTTCTGTATAATGGAGGTTTGAAAACCTCTTATCTATTTATCCTCCCATATAGGTAGTGGGCATTACTAGATACTTTAGATGAAGGTGCAGAAATCATGTAAATATCCCACTCTTTTGTGATATCCTACTTTTAGAGGAGGTTTATGTCATAACTGTCAATTTAATGGTTGGAATATACTCTGAGCAAGGGGAAAATATGTTCCTACATGTGAGCATAGTTGATAACCCTTCCCTATTAGGCTGGACTATTTGCAGCCACTGTTACAGGAAGTTTTAAATGCCCTGAAACTTCTGGGTCTGGGGCTTTTTTCTTCTCCCAACAGGGCTTCTTTTTCTTCACTCCTCATCAAGGTTTTTTGTGGTTCAAAGGTAAACAACTTTGATCTTCAGATTCCATTTTGAATCGCAGAGTCTTGTGCTCATGGAAACAGGGAAGTGGCAGGTTAAATATCTTATCCTGATCTTGCATTAAGATGCACATGCCTGGCTGAGGTCTTGGGAGGCTAACATTAGACTGTTCAGGTTGCTAGTCTTTGGGCCAGTGTGAGTGGTTCCACACCGGGTCCATCATTTCTTGTAAGGCCCCCATCTCTCCTCAGGTCAGGTCATTAGTCTATTAAGAATGGAGTGAATTGCTTTCTTCTGAAGCCACGGGTATCAGAACGGGCAACACTATCCACTCCAAACCTGTTAAATATCCTCTGCATGAGTATGGAGCTCTGTCAGTAGTCTGAAAGGAGTCTCCACTTACATAAGAGCTGGATCCTTCTTGCCAGTCTACTTCAGTCTGTAAAATCTCTAGCTAGGTTAACTTCATTCAAGTACAGAAAAAGGAGCAGTGTTTCAGGGGGCAAAGCATCAGGGCATGCTGGCCAGAGAACCAAGAAGAAACTTTATCTCAGGACTAGGGGAGAGAGGAGCACAGAGGCAGACTAGAGGCCTCCATTGTAAAGGAATCCCTTGCTCTTTTTGTGATTGGAGGCATACATTACTTATTGCTTGCTAGGTTAACTTCATTCAAGTACAGAAAAAGGAGCAGTGTTTCAGGGGGCAAAGCATCAGGGCATGCTGGCCAGAGAACCAAGAAGAAACTTTATCTCAGGACTAGGGGAGAGAGGAGCACAGAGGCAGACTAGAGGCCTCCATTGTAAAGGAATCCCTTGCTCTTTTTGTGATTGGAGGCATACATTACTTATTGCTTTCCTTTCATAGATGTTAGGGTCGGAAGGGACCTCAATAGAGCATCGAGTCCAACTCCCTGCATGGCAGGAAAGAGT
>NW_005842600.1:174753-200435 GCF_000455745.1 Alligator sinensis | reverse complement strand
GTGCTGGTTTCCCCTCAGCATAATTTTTCCTGCCGGGCTCTCGCAAATGTGAGCCTTGATAATTTTTTCAAAGACTTTGCCAAGGATGGAGGTAAGACTGACTGGCCTATAGTTGCCTGGGTCCTCCTTCCTCCCCTTCTTGAGAATGGGGATCACATTGGCCCTTCTCCAATTGGTCCTCCGGGACCTGGCCTGTGCACCATGAGTGTTCAGATACTGCACAGCCACCTGCGGGAATGACGTCAGCCAGTGCCTTCAGTACCCTCGGATGGAGCTCATCCAGGCCTGCCGACTTAAGCGCATCCAGTTCCTTCAAGTGCCTCTGCGCCATCTCAGGGTCTACGCTTGGTAGTCTGGTGCCCTGCTGCTGCCTCTCTACAATCCCAGTGAAAGACTTGTCTTGCCCCTCATTTAGGAACACAGAGGCAAAGAACTCATTGAGGAGTTCAGCCTTGTCCCCCCTGTCTGTCACCAATTGCTTATGCCCATCTAGTAGGGGTCCTATTCCACCCTGGGCCTTCCTTTTACTCCCTATATATCTAAAAAACAATTTTTTGTTATCCTTAACTTGGGATGCCATCCTCAGCTCCATGGTAGACCGGCCAAAGCTAACTGCCTCCCTACAAGCGCAAGCAGAGAAGGTATACTCCTCTTCAGTAGTCTCTCCCTGTTTCCACTTTTTATATGCCCCCCTTTTTGCCCGTAGGCTGCTCTGGGTTTCTCTGGTCAGCCAAGGAAGCCTCTTGGCCCCTTTCCCCCTTTTTCCCTGTATTGGGATTGTCTCCCTCTGTGCCTGAAGGATCATTTCCTTAAGGCACAGTCACCCTTCCTGGGCTCCCATCTCTTCAAAACTCTTACTCTGCAGTGCATCTTTGACTAAATGCCTGAGTTCATTGAAATCAGCTTTCCTAAAGTCTAGCACTTCCACCCTACTAGTTACCTTACCCACTCAAGGTCTTATGATGAATTCTATTATTTGGTGATCACTGTCCCCCAGGTGATCACTGATCTGTAGGTCTCCTACCATGTCATCCCCCACTGCCAATACCAGGTCTAGCAAGGACCAGGTTCTTCAACTCCTCTTGATGTTGATACTCTTTTTGCTTCAACATGGTGACCGTGGCTCCCTAAGAGATGGGGGCAGGGAAGACTTGTTTATACCTGTTTGCCAGTCTCCAGACTCATGGCCTTTTCAAGGGGGTCTGCCTTAGCATAAGGATTGCATAGTATAGGGGTGGAGCATTCTCCAAGATCAGGGGAGTTTGGCTTCTGTAAGAGGGTGTTACTCAGGCTGCAGCTGGAGCTGTTTCCTTAAGGGTTTCTCAGGTATGCTGGAGAAACATATGGGTTGGAGAGTAAGACTCCCAATTTTTGTTCTTTCTTTTTTTAACTTTATTAATGAATCCAACCCATAAAGTAGCAGTTTAATATTCAAAAACGTATCCAAACCCCCAACATATACACAAAGGTAGTCTCTTCCTCTAAGCAGTGTCTGTGATGGCTTATCAGATTCTGATTAGGACAACGCATGCACTAGTGTCCCTGCCATTAATTATAACACAGCTCTGTCTTCTGTTTTTATTGTGATCTCCATGTCTTGGTCACTGCCTAATACCCAAGAAGTTTTGGGATTTGTCAGTGCAGGTATTAAAGTTTTCAGAGCTTGCCATCACAGTCCAGGAGACAAGTCACTTTGACATTTCACTGACATGACTTGGCCTGCCAATAACAGCTTTATATACCTTGCTTCATATTTAACTGAACTGAGCAACCTTCACTTGTCACCAAGAATCCAGATTTTTTGTAGTAAGTTCCACAGTAAGAATGTGAATATTTTTTTTTTATACCAGAGCACTTAAGGCCTCTAGGATTTCTGCATATCTGGTGTTACTAAGTAAAGCATGGAAGCATTCTCAGAAAAAGCATGGAGGGAAACCAGGCTACTTCCTCAAACTCACCAAATATTTGGTTATCGTGGCTAATATTCAGTGAGTTCCAGATTGGGATAATCTCTCTTCTTGTCCTAGCTTGCCAAAGTATAAAATGTAGCAAAAGGCACTTGTTCAGGAACACCTCATTTCCAAGGATACCATCCTCTGTGCTTTACTTAAACGCATCAGATATGTTTAGAGCTGTGATATCTGTCATTGCTGTCTGCTAAAGTTGGATCAGATTCTTTTTTGTTTGCTGAAATTCAAGGGAAGATCCTTAGATCACTCTTCAAATGAAAAGTTTTCCTTGTTTGCAGTGAGAGGGGGAGAGAACTAGATTTGCCATACCATGTTAAATGTTGCTTGAAATGTTGTCATGATAAAGTTAAGCATTCCTTCCCTCTGCCTTTCTTTTACTGTTTCCTTCTTTGCATCTCAAAACAGAAAAGTAGTAGAATCTCTCTTGAATGAGGTCTACTGTAGCATAGATTTAGTAGGTTACTCTGGAGGGTGTTTGCCTTCATAACTACCCTGTTCTTTCCTCTGCTTTTGGAGACCATTTGAAGCACAAGTGGGAATGTGCAGAAACATCTCCAAAGGGTGTGATTAAAAACATGTATTCTTCAAGGCCTTTTCCTAACTTGCCTTGCTAAATATGACTGAAGACTTCAGTAAACTAAGAAAAAGTTAGTCATTGTATTGACAGCATTGAAAAAGACAAGCTATATTAGTTGAGCTGCTTAGTTTGGTGTGTGTTAGTTGAAATTCAGTCATATTTAGCTTGCACCGTCTCCCCAATTCCTTCTAACCCAGAGTTTTTGAGATCATAGAATTCTTTGGTTTAATAGAATTGAAGCAGTTGGACTCATGGGACCTTGCCTTTCAAATTTCAGTGCTGGAGAGAGGGCCATGGTATTGTTTTCCCAGAGACTTTATAGAAAGGTTCCAGAGGATAAGTCACAGCTCATGGTACATACCACAAGTATGAATGTACAAAGACAATATGTGCAGCTCCAGTTAATGGTGGGTCACTTCTTAATAAGGAGAAAAACCACAGGGGTCTCTATGCCAGTCTAAAAGTCTGTTTCTTTAATCTTCCTTAACTGCTAGCCTCTGGGCCTTCAGGTAGTTTCCTTCATTCATTTTATTTGAACTGAGCTTTTACAGTCTCACTGAGTATCATGTTGTCCTATAGATAGATATTTCTTCATTCTCCCATGATATGAGTCTTTGTATGCTTGTAGTTGTATTCATAAGCAGAGATAGTTGCATTCTGTCAAGTCTCAAGTCCCTTCCTCTTTTCAGTAATATCTTTGCCAAAAGTGCCATTTTCAGTCTCCTGACAGGAATATTTCTTTATCTTTTGGGACTAAACTAAGTATAAACTACTTCAAATCAAAATAAACTTAAGAAAAGTATTAACTGTTAGAAAATGCTTGGGTTTAGAATGAAAGTTGTAATTCTTTCTGAGCTGACTTAATCCTAAGAACTGGAGCTGAATTGAGTACTTGGATCCTATAAGGTGTGGTATAGCATGACTGTTATGAACTATTTTAAACAAGAAGCATGGGTATTGCAGTTCAGCATATTATGCATTGACAACTTTTAAAACTCTTTAGAAGTAACTTAGTTCTTTCTCCCCACAGGTCTAGGTCAAGGAGGAGTTCTCGTAGACACTATACAAGATCCCGTTCCCGCTCTCGCTCTCACCGGAGGTCCCGAAGTAGGTCTTACAGTCGGGATTATCGACGACGACACAGTCATAGCCATTCCCCTATGTCTACTCGCAGGCGTCATATTGGAAACCGGGTACGACTGCCTTGGAAGCAGTTGGTTATAACATTCCCTTTCCTTTCCCTTCAAATCCGCTTCCATTTTTCTGGTTTGTAAAAGTAAATTCCGTTGAATAACAGCAAAAATTGAGATAGTCAAGGAAGCTGCTGTGCTTGTAGCTAGTTCTTAATAATCTTTGTACATGTTCCAAGTTCTTGGTTTTTGACTACTGGAACACTGGGTAAGTAATAAACTAGTAGCCTTTATCTTTGAATCTTCCAACCATAAATTTATTTAAGCCATGTGGCCCCAGGCCAGAAGCCTCTGATGGGTTTCCCCGGGGGTTGCGGGAGCCTGCCAGGCTTCGCCTGGGTCCTACTGCCCTTGGTTCCTGTCATTTTTGACAGGAACCAAGAGCAGAGAAATATTAATTTTCTGAATTCTTTAGGGGCCCTGCGGGCAGATAGAATGGTCTCACAGGCCGGATCCAGCCCGCGGGCCATATTCTGCCCACCCCTGGTATATATCCATATTAACCAGTCAGTATGCCACTTAAAAGTAGAAGATTGGGCATTTTCAGACACTACTCACTTCTGAAAATAAACTTGTAATGTCATTATAATATTCCCCCGCCGCCGCCGCTCCCTGCAGGCAGTGGTAATGGGAAGCAGAGGTGTGGGGGCGAGGCCACCAGAGCTGGCCTTGCGCCCCCCCCCTCCCCCCCATGCTCCTTGGAGGTAGGGGTGGCAGTGTGAGGGGGAGTGGGGTCGGGATACTGTGGTGGGGGGTGAGGGCAGCTCTTCTTCCCCCCCCACCCCCACCTTGGTCCCAGGCCTACTCCTACTTCTCCATCCAGCCCCAGCATCAGTCCCAAGCCCACTCCTCCTGTCTGCTTGCTGCTGCTGCATCAGCCTGGGCCTGCTGCTCCCCATCCCCCTCCATTGCCACAGTGGGCCCGCTCCTCCCCACACCCCCACATCAGGCCTGCACCTGCTTCTCTCCCCTTGCCGGACCCCACGAGGGAATGGGGGGGAGGGTCTACTCTTGACAGGCAATTGGCTAGTACCTCGTTATAAAAAGCTGACTTAAACATACGGGCTTGTTGTACTTGTAGCCGGAAAGCTAACTTAAGGATCTGCCTTGAAATCTTCTGAAAGCAGTTTATGTTTGTATTGGGTTTAGCAAAAAGTAAAAGTTTTTAAACTCCAGTATTTTGATTCTTTCTAATAGGCAAATCCTGACCCAAACTGCTGTCTTGGTGTGTTTGGACTGAGCCTGTATACGACTGAAAGGGATCTCAGAGAAGTGTTCTCCAAGTATGGCCCAATTGCAGATGTTTCCATTGTGTACGACCAGCAGTCTAGGCGTTCAAGAGGATTTGCGTTCGTATATTTTGAAAATGTTGAAGATGCGAAGGAAGTAAGTTGGAATATGTATGATTTGGAACATTTGCCATTCTCAGCTGCTGAAATGTTCTTGTACAGTGCTCTGCAAAACTATGGTTCTTTCTCCTGTGCTTGAGGCCAGTGTAGAAGAGAAATACAAGGAAAGATGTGAAACAGTCAAAATGCAAAATAAATATTGAGTGCCTGAGCAGTAACAGGCATAGCAAGTTCTGCAGGAAAAGTGAAGAAATTATGGTTGCATTTGTTTTAAACCAGTTTGGCCAGGAGGTTTGAGGACCATTTCTTTCCAGGTTGAATTTGGATGGTCTAGTGATCTAAGCATTGGGTTTCAAATACCACAAGATAAAATTCCATCATGGCTAACTCACTTTTACCTCTGTCTGAAATAGTTCCACACTGCTTGTTTGTTTCCCCTGGTATAGTCATGGAAGTTATTACCAGTCAGATAAGAACAGCACTTGATTAATGCTGCTGAGCATAATTTGGAAATTGCTTTGGAATTGCATGGGATGAAAGGTGCTATATATGTATTAAATATTGCGTACTAGCCTCTAAAGCAGATGGTTGAATGGAAAATATTTCAATATATAACAGAACTTAAAACTACGCAAATTCTAGCTCTCACAATTTGACTTGGAAGAGTTAAACAACTTGCCTTTTTAAGTTATTCCTTCTTTAGCGGGGTGGTCTTCCCATCTTGGAAAGTATTCGGTAGTTTTAAAACAAGATTTAAAAAGTTTTAGTTTTCATATTGGAATGATAGCTAAATGTGTCCAAAGCCAAAATCATACTAGGTTTAATGGACACGCACAATTTTTCAAGGGTCAGTAGTAAATCAGTAGACTTTTTGCCTTGTATATCAAATTAGCTACTTAATGCTATAAAGTAGAAACTGTTTATCTGCAGCTAGAGAAGAAATAGTTCTCATACACTTTACATTTTTTGCCAAGCTCTTCTCAATTCGTTGTAAAAGAGCTACAAGTACTCTTGAGCACTTACTGAATCATATTTGCAGATCTCTCAGCACAGCATAGGAGCTTTGTTTCAAACGTGCATACAAGTATTCCATACCTATAAGGTCCACTTAAATGGATGTATAAGCAGATTTGCTGAAATTAAAACATTAATGCTGCTTGCAGATGTTAAAAAATAAATAAAAAAAACCCTTTGCTTTACCAGAAGAAGCAGCAGGTTACTTTGACCCAGTTCTGCAGCATCTGTTTGGATCAGGCGCTTTGGCAGGTCTTTTTGGCCCTTTTATCTAAAGCTGACTCAACCAGCTGTTGGGTAGAGGCAGCAAGGAAGCCGCCTTTGGGGCACCTGATCTGTGCAGAGCTTGGGTGAGCTGGGTCCAGCTAATGCGCTGTCTTCTGGGCATGCGCTGAGCTTGGTGCAAAATGCACTTTTAAAGTAAAGCACCTTTTTTTTAATGTCTGTAAGCCGCCTATGAGCGCACACACTTACATTCTTCTGTCTCTTGGACACTTTTTAAATTGGAGTATCTAGAACTTGTGATGGGTTGCATAAGGTTATTACCAGTCTGAAGTTAGAACAGCAATTCAGACAATGTTGTTCTGTATAGGCTAAAGAGCGTGCCAACGGAATGGAACTGGATGGGAGAAGGATCCGAGTAGATTTCTCCATAACAAAAAGACCTCATACTCCTACGCCTGGAATCTACATGGGGAGACCTACTTAGTAAGTTATCCCCGAAATCAGGTGGCACCAGTACCCACCCCACTTCCCTCCCCTTGCCCCAAAAAACCCAGTGTGTGTAGCCTCTTCTATTTTGTTTGTCTACAAGAGCACAAAGTATTTCTGCTTCTGTATGTTCCTACTTTGTCATGCTCTGCATTTTGATTTCTTTTTTAATCATCAGCAGGGAGCCTGGTTTTCCGTTTCTAATGGAAAAACAGAAAACCACAGATTTCCCCCTTTTTTTATCAGCGAGAACACGGATTTCTCCTTTTAGCAGAGAAACCCACAGATTCCCTGCTCTTGCAAACAGCTCTGGAGGCTGGTTGAGCTCCAGCCTAGGAGAGCTGTTTGCAAACAGGGCGGGGAACCCCGGGCAGGGCCTGAGGCTCTTAATCAGCCACAGCTGTTCTCAGCTCAGCTTCATTCTTTGTTCCCAGAGCCTGAGGTAAGTGGGGCTTGCAGGGGGCTGGGGACCCCTCTGGCAGGGCTGGGGGATTGCAGGTCATGGCTGGGGGCACTGGCAGGACTGGGGGGCCCAGGAGCCAGCCTCGCGAGCCCCATCCAAGCAGGCAGAGCAGTGGAGGAGCTGGCTCCATGCTGCTTCTGCTGCAGCTGCTTGCTGCTAGGGGTAGGGAGCTGGAGACTTAGGGCCCTGAGCCCACAGCCCTGGCAGCTGGGGGCCCTCTCCGCAGGGCTGGGGGGCGGTTGGGGCAATGAAGGGCACCAGCAGGGTTGGGATGGCTTTAGGGGTGAGTGAGGGGCACCAGCAGGGGGGGGAGTTGTTGGGGGGCAAATGAGGGGCACCAGCACAGCTGCAGGGGGCTTTTAATTTTAATAAGGGATTTGGGGGGGTTTGTCAGAGAGAACCAGGATCCCTGATCAGGGTCCCTTTTTGAATGCTACTTGTACAACACCTGGCATATGGCTATAAAGTTTAGGCGTTTGTGTGCTAATCCGTGCAGCTACTTTAAAGAAGCATTTGTTTCTACAATATATTTTAATGTTTTATTGTAAGTTAAATCATATATATCACTATCTCCATAGCCAGGAATGGAAATAAGAGTTAATTGGAAAGCAAAATATCAGGGAACAGTTGAAGCATTTTCCAGATTCACCTTTCTGATCTCCAAATTAGTCAGTCCTTAATTTAGTTCCGTTTTGGGAGTGTGCTTCTTACAGTTGTGCAAGTGTCACTTTCCCTGGAAAACACAGGAGGTTATAATAACAAGCTTTAGTTGTACAGCTCTGCTTAATAGGATAGTTAAAATGTGGACATTAGGCTTTAAACCCAAATGCTTATTTCTTAACAAACTGAAAAGACTTGTTCCTTCAGCTGATGGCGTTTTTTTTTTTTAATTGGGCTTTTTAAAATAATGCCTGTGTAACTGAAATGTTATGCTTGAAGTCATCTTTGGCCTAACAAGGATATATCGTTCCAAAGGGAACATCTTCAAGGTAGAAGAAAAGAAAAAGTTGGCTTGGGGAGAAATTATTCCCAGAACCCATTTTGGATGATTAAATGCAAAGAATAGTCGGGTTGGGTTTGCAGTTGTTACATGTATTTCATGATGTTATTTGAAAACTTCTACAGCTGTGTTAACTGAATGTACTCTTTTGTAGTGTATTAAATGCGACTGTGACTGTTTTACTGTTATAGCGGCAGCTCCAGAAGGAGAGATTACTATGACAGGGGATATGACAGAGGGTACGATGATCGGGATTATTACAGCAGGTCATATAGGTGAGTCGGTATTAACTAGTACTTCCAAAAAGAGGAAAAAAGCCTTCAAATCGTCTTGCAATATAGCTTTCTAAAAACTGTTTATAAAAATAACTTACCTGTGTTTCTTCTAACTATGCTTTGTGCCTTGGAATTCTTGTAAAATCACTTAATTTTATATTCAAATTCTGGTTTTGAAATCTCTGGTTCTTACTACACATCTTTGTGTTGACTCTGACTGCACATGAGAGAAACTGTTGTTGGTCAAACTGGAATGGACTCTTGTTCAAGGAGATCTTTCAGTTCATCCTAAGATTAGGCCAGGATGCTATCCTGTTAAATTTGTAACTAAGCGTACAAATATGTATATCATGTACTTTAATATTGGTGATTTATCTTGAGTTAAGAGTAAGACATCTTTGATGCAGTTATATGTTTGAAAAAATTCTCCCACAGCTGTACCTCCACCAGAGGTAGCAATGTTCAAATTGTATCAGAGAGGCCATCACTTAGGTTTTTACCACTGTGTTTTAAGGTGACTTGTAACAAAAGAGTTCAAACTGTTGCCACTGTTATTACCGGTAGTAAGAGTATGACAGTGGAAGACTTTTTTTTATGTGAGTGTAAGCAGCATCAAAAAGTAACGAGCCTTTTCTTTTAACACCAAGCAGCAGTTGCTCATTTATGCACGGTATTTAGTCTGACGCGTCCCATAAAAGGACAGTGTCAGGCTGGTACAGAAAACAACAAGGTTAACCTATATTCCAAGACAGTGCATCTATTTGTTAACTCCTGGGCATCCAGAGTTGGATTTTCTTGCTGTAAAATCTGTTCCAGACAACAGCTGCTCCAGAATCCACCAGCACAATTAGCTGTAGGAATGCAAAGTTTTAAATGGGAGGAATTGAAATAATTAAATGCAGTGCTTATTACTGAATTGTACCTACAACACTAACATAAGTATAGTCAAGGAATTTTAAATACAGTGGTAAAGATAAAAGAACAGAAGACAATTAGTGGAGAAACAATGTGGATGAAGCATCATGATTTTTTTTTTCTTTTTGCAGAGGGTTTAAATATGAAGGCCTATCCCAGCATGACTCAAAGATAGTTTGGCTAATATGAATGGTGTTTGATTTGGGGATCAAATTATTTTTTGATCAAAATGGCAGGTAGCGTTTTAGCTTCCACACAACGATTGAGTTGTGGGGGGGATAAGTCTGTCCAGAGAATCAAGCTTTGTGGCTGACCATAGTAATAGGATGAAACTTTGTAATAAATGAACCCTTGAAGATACCATCTAACCTTCATTATCCCAAGTTGTCCTTATTACTCCATTTATATCCAGGTCCCTTTGAACAGACTTAAGTTCAGCTTGCCTGACATCTAATGTAGTTAAACCTAGATTTCAAGAAATCCAATACACTTGCCCTACCTTAATCTCACTCTTTTCAGCTGCTCTTTTTTTTTTTAAATCATCTGGCTGGGGTGCTGTGTTTTTCCAGTTGCTTAGGACATTTGGGTTCCTATAAGATCCTGTCTGTCTTGATTAAATTGCATTTTCTGTTCAACACCATGGTAATTTGTTGGGGAGGTGGAGGGAGAATTGTCTGCATTTACTTGATTACATATCTCTACAAGGATACTATAAAATTTACTTGGAACTTGATTTTAAAAAAGTTGACCTTTTTGCCAGTTTTGTCATTTGATCATTTTGATGAAAATGTAGAAAGTTTTTATTAAATGAATCTTCAGGTTATTGGCCTGCACAAAGCTGGGTTAAACAAAAAACATGTTAATACATAGAGGAGCTCTTCATTCTGGCATATTTACACAATAATTATACTACTGAAATGGTTAAAGTTGCAATCTAGCACTTAGGCTAATTGATGTTTTCTAACTTGCCTGTTTGTATACATTGCTGTAGTTTTAATGCTTATGTGAAGGAGGCTGCATTGAGATTGGATACCCTTCATTCTGGCTTTCATGTGCTGGACTCTAGAGTAATTGTTTTTAAATGTAGTTAGTGTTACTCTCTAGGCTTCCTTTTTTAAAAAAAAAAAGTTGGGGGGTGGGGGTTGGAATCCTGTTTGATGCACTGATACCATCTGAATCATTCCCAGTACTGAAAGATGGTGACCATTGCTTCTCTCTCTCTCCCTGTTTTGTTTTTTTCCCTCACCAGCTTTCACTCAACTACTTTTTTGTCCAGTCCCAACACTGTCATACTTCTTGGCCTAATCTGTTCTGTTCTCTGATCTGTTGAAACAGATGATTTTAATACATGCTGCTTGGAATTTAATAGTGGGGGTACAGAAGAAATGAGCTTTCTACTCTGTTTTTTGGCTGTTTGCCCTTTGTAGGTGAGGACAGTCATAACTGAGAGAGTCCCTCTGAGACAGTGGAGAATGCATATGTGTAGTTGGGTCATCACAAGGATTTTTGAAAGCTTGGAATGTGGCCACTTAAGACCAAACCTTTTAAAATAGTATTAGTAGCTAAAGTGTAGTCTCCTTTTAATACATTTGAGCTGTACCTCTTTTCAAAGCTTCATTGGCCATTGTTGGATAGATTTTTAAAATTTTTTTTACAGGACTAGCAAAAGGCATATTCCTGGAACAAAGGCCACATCTTGGCAAAGTTTTTAGTCTTGTTCTAGAGTGTGTTGGCACCAGTATTTTCCAACAAAATGATTATCATCACTTTTAACATGACAGAATAATCTGTTTTCCATGATTTTATTCTCAGGTTGAAACTGCTTCAGCTGCATTATAAAAATAAATAAATAAATAAAAGTAAGCCTAAAACAGTTAACTAGCATATAAACTAGTCCAAACCACTGGCAAAATTCTAAGCAACTGAAAGTAGGTCTTAGTTAGGGGGTGTTGGGCAACCTTCATAGGGAACACTACTAATTCTGCCTATGTTGATTATGTAATAAGCTTAAGGGCTCAGAGTTCTCTTGCTCCTGTTTTTTACATTGGAATTTTATCACAAACTCCATCTTAAATCCAAGAGTATTAGTTCAGGAAAATCTTAGAGGAGCAATTATTTACCATTAATTCTTCCTCCTTTCCTTCCCTCTCCCCCCTTAATCTCATGTGGAATAAACAAAGTAAGTTTGGTTTTTTTCCCTTTTTTAATCTAAAAAGTCTATTCAGAAGCCCACAAATCTGTCCATGATTTTCCTTCATTGAATTTCGACTAACAAGAGTTTGAATTCAGGTGAAGGGCAGTCGGAAAGATGGGCAAGATTCTAAGCAGTATCCGCAAGAGAGTTCCATAGAGCAGACTGGTCCTGCTGCTGCGCCTAACCATGATGTGTCAGTAGGATGATGCATCAGTAGGACTAGAAGCATTTTCACTTGCTCACTACTTATACCAATGAGAACAGCTAGTTGCACAATCTTGCCTGCACACAGGAAAATAAATGGCAGCCCATATTTAGAAAACTCGCTAGTAAGATGCACATTCAGTTCTTTCTGTGGCAGACATGAGGGGTGAGTCGTATCTTCTCTACAGGCAGCACAACAGAGCATGGCAGCAGGTTTTGTTCTGCTGTTTCCAGGATAACTGGAGTTGCACTCGACATTCCCCCTCCTTCCCTCCTCTCCCCTTAGGGCTAAATCGGAAACCTTCTGAATAGGAGCTTGGCATCTAAATACCTTTTTAGATCTGGCCCTAAATGATCTAGAATGATATGCTTTTAGCGTGGTCGTACTCAATAAGTTTAAAGAAGGTCTGTCTGACCTTGTATAAGTTCAGCAAGGGTAATTGGCCCTCCATCTATTATCCTACCTCTTCCCTTCCTTGTTTACAAATAAGGGGAGTACTTTTAGTCTCTGTTTTATTGTATAGTATTCTTTTCCTAGAGGCTGAGGTTAAGGCATGGTTTAGTGACTTCCGCATCTCAGTTTTCTGAGTCTACTGAATCCCCTCACATAAACTTCCAAATATGATGCTGAAAAATTGGACTGAGATGGGGCACTTTACTGTCATTTGGGAATAAATTTGCATTGGGTTTAGTGCATGTAATGATATTGTGTAAAAGCAACTTGAAGCCCTTTTACATGCTGTACTCTAATGCACCCAACTCTGGAGTAGAGCTGAAAAATCAGTTGGTGCCATCTGGTGTGTTGCATTGTTCTTTCATCTGAACAGTGAAGTCTTACCTGTAATCCAGTATCAAATAGGATTTGCCTGTTATAGCTTACTCCCTCAATATGTGGTATAGGACCTATAATGCTTAGCTGAACAAGACTGCAAAGTGTTGCAACAAGTTGTAAGCCCTTCCCTTACAAACAGGGTATTTGTATACACTTGTACTGTGCACAGAGATCTTGGTAAAATGAAACTACATTCAGCCTTTAGAAAAGGAATTCCCAAATAGAAATTGTCAATATGTGAAATCTTTTCTTGCTTCATATTAAAAGTGCTAACTGATGGTTTTTGAGACCTGCTGTATTTACAAGGGTTTTTAGCATCCATTTACCCCTTCTTTTCTCTATGCAAATTACATTCATACTCCAAGTCCCAGTGAAATGGTTTTGTTGTCACCAGTGTTTCTGAACCAGGCTGCACTTTTAGGTGTGAAAACATCTATATGCGATTCACAAGATGAGCCAATATCTTTTTTAAATAAGAAATCTATAGTATCAAGAACATTTTGCCCTGTTGTAGTCTTTGCAACAAAAATTGCTCTACTTTTCTGTAATCAAAAAATGAGTGAGGGCTCAGAGCTGACATTTTCTAAGAGGAGTCTTGAACTTAAAGTGGTTGAGAATCTCCCCAAACTGGTCTATACCACCACCTCAGGATGCACTCGCATTACCTTTTAATCATGGTTGCCGTGTTCCCAGTTCCCTGTGAATACACAGTACCTG
Source organism: Alligator sinensis (assembly GCF_000455745.1). Lineage (NCBI taxonomy): Eukaryota > Metazoa > Chordata > Crocodylia > Alligatoridae > Alligator > Alligator sinensis. Next base: position 187,024 of record NW_005842600.1, on the reverse strand, counting down.
AGTTGGGGCACTTTACTGTCATTTGAATAATGTGAATCAGTACCTGATTATTCACAGGGGCCTTGACTGCTTCCAGTAGCAATTTGGAGCGCTTGGCACCTGCTCAAACTTTCTGTGCATTCTTTGAGCTTAATTCTGTCAGGCATGAGGATCATTTGTGTGGGGGCAGAGTTAAGGACCATGTGTGCTAGAAATGATCTCTCAGACTCTAGTGATTTGCATGGGCTAGGGGTGACAACAGAATGGGCAAAGCTATTTTAATTGCATACCACCTGTCTCAACAGAATAAAAAATGTTCACACCCAAGATGACATGCCTAAGTAACTGTGAAACTTATTTTTGTAACACACTTTTTCTCTTGTCTAAAGCTTGGATTGCAAGCTTTGTTGCATGGGCTTGGCACTACTTTGTTTGCATTGCAAGGTATCTGACATGCTTCTGGATGCTCTAGAAAAGTAGTTCTTGACCCTTTTAGACTCAAGGTATCCTTTGATAGACTTGAGGCACCCTTAGGAAAGTGCTAGCTTCTAGTTTTCACTTGTTTTCTGACTACAGAAAAATAACAACTTGGAAAGACCACAACGGGTTGAAAGGTTTTTTTCTTAACACTGTAGCGTTCTATTTGAAATCTCTGGATTTAATTTGTTAATCATTTGCGTACATAGCATTTCTAACATTGTGGCACCCCTGAAAGGCTCTTTGAGAACCCCAGGTTGCTGTGATTCTTAACCAGAGTGCCACTGCTTTAAAACTATAACATCTGTTTTGGATATCTTGTGCACTGTGAGTGACTCTTCCTCCTTATGGAGAATGTCTTGCTTGGCTGTTGTGTTTAAGAAGTCTCATCATTGCTTTTAATATGCTTCTCCCATGCATTGAATCTGTTTGCTCATGTTTCCACATAGGAATGAGCTGATTGCACACGTCATACTTGGCGGGGGGGGGAAGGAAACAAAACAAGCCATGCCCAGCTGGATGTGCAAGTACAAGGTTTTGCACATCTTGACAATCACTGGATTTTGTATGCTTTATGTTAAAATAGTCTTGAGCTGCTGCTTTAAGGATAGAAAAGTGTAAAATACAGTTTAAGCCACTTGAAACATGAGCCCTTTTTCACTTTCCTGAATGCTGTGACGTTAGCCAAGTGACACTACACAAATTAAGTGTAATGAAAAAGGGTAGTTTGTTTATCTTATGCAGCACTCTTAGACATTTTATCTCTCCTGTGTGATCAGACGAATTGTACCTGCAAATGGTTTCTCTGTGTATGTGCCTTTCTCTTGTGTTATGCCTTTGCAAATAAAATAACGTTTGCATTTATTTATTGCTTTTGTCTTCACAGAGGAGGAGGTGGAGGAGGAGGAGGAGGAGGGTGGAGAGCTGTCCAAGACAGAGATCAGTTTTACAGGTATGCTAGGAAATGATTTAATATGCAGAGAACAGTGGAAATGTTCAGGGGGAAAAAAGGCTACATAAGAATCAAACAGCCAGAGCCTAGTGCATCTTCCAAAGCATTAAAGGCAAGTGGTTAGACATGGAAATTAGTTAATTTCTGTCAGCAACACCACTTGCCACCTGAAAGGTGTATAGATGGGTGATATGGTTGTTTTAGCATAAACTGGCATTGGAGCATTATGGAGGGAAAATTTGCAGTCTATGCCAAGGGGTTAAGCAGTTACTGAAAAAATCTGTGAGATACTCTGAGCTTTGGGTTGGGGGTATGGACTTAGTCTAGAAAGAAGGGGATCCCCAGTTAAGTCCAATACAAAGATTTCATGCTGTTAGCTGTCTATCTCAGATTTAACTTTAAGAAGTTTTCATGTTATGGAATGCTGCTTGAGGTGGGTGTTAATCTTGTCTGTAATGAGTCATATAGCAGGAAATTTATTTAAACTAAATTATTTTAAAAAATAACGTCTCTGTAACTGGTTTATTCATAAAAGGGTTATAGAATGCAAAAATAGCATTTTCATTAGAAAGAGTGAGTATAACAAGTTTGTTTTTTCCGTGTGCTACTGATTTCATAGATGCCATCTAGTACTAGGGCTAACTAACTACACACTATCTATTAGTACACTGTATGGATAGTTCTATAACTGAAGTAGTGTGTATTTTCAGTGAATAAGTTACGAACGTTAAATAGCTGAGTGGACTGTGGGTGTGGCAAAGTTAATAATTGATGTCAGGAACTGGTTACATCCAGTAATCACCGGTGCCTAAGTGTGCCAAAGGAAAATTAGAGAATGCAGTATTTTTCCCTATCACATCAATTAACATAAATATTAATAACCTTCTGAAACTGGAATTGACTCTTTCCACAGGAGGCGATCACCATCACCATATTACAGCCGAGGAGGTTACAGATCTCGTTCCCGATCTCGATCCTATTCGCCTCGTAAGTGGTCTTGTTTTAGAACTGGCAGTTCAAAAGCAGCTATGCTGTTAAGTGCTTGTGTAGAATGCTTTGGATAGAGATGATCCTGCCTTGAGCAGGATTGGACAGGAACAGTGGAGAATGACCTTTTTGGCAGGTGTGCCACTCTGATCCCCTTCCCCTGGCTGATCAACTGCTCTGCTTTCTGGTGCTCTGCCCTGTGCTCCCTAGTTGAACTGCTTTGTTTTCTTCTCCCTTGCCTACCTTGCTATCATGTTGCCTGTCCCTCCCCAGTCTGCCAAGTGCTATATGCAAAGGCTGTCCGTACCACCAGTGCCCAGCCTTGGACTAGATGACCTTCTGAGGTCCCTTTTTGGCCTTGTTTTTTTTGTGGTTTGATTGGACTTCAATGAACTTAAACAATTATTTGAATGGGCAAATGCATATTGAATGTGTAATGCATATTCGATTGGAAAAATGAATACTGGCTTCTCCACCATTTAAAGATGAGACAAATGCTAATTTTATTCTTCGGAACTTTACGAAAGCATCCCTTCAGGTTTTTTAATATACTGTTTAAAGAGTTGTGGGCAGCCCAGTTGCCATGTGCTGTCTTGTCACTTTTACAGCTTTGGTTATGCCTCTGTACATGTCAGGAGTGATCTTTTAGTCCCAACAGGCACTTAAAAGGTAGCTGAGGTTCCCAACATGATGATCTTTGCCTACTGCGTACAACATCTTAACTTTGAGATCTTGCACACTTTAGAAAAGGGCTCTCCGAATATCTGTTTTTGCTTTTTATATAGCAGCCATACATTTATCTCCTGTACAGAATGCCAGTTGAAATATAACTGTACGTAATTGGCTTATTTGGCAGTCAAAATTGACTAACATGTAAGGTTGGCACTTCAATCCTTTAGAACCATCTCTGCCTTCCTTGTCTGCTTTTTGAGTAAGCCCTGTCCATTTCAAGGCTGCTATTCCAGGCAAGGTGCCCCGAGTGAAGTGCAAGTGACTGAGAGCTTGCTGTTCCCACATGAGTTGGTACACATGATTAAATCACTTCATCAGTGCCTTCTTTTAATTTTAAAATAATTGGATTTTGAGAAATGGGTTGTACCATTCACATGCACTGCCTCCCACCTCCCCCTTTATCTACTGCAGTGGTTCAAACTGTTTCATGGTCAAAGCACCCCACCTCCACTTCTCTTGAATGTGGTGGCAACCCCTCCTTTCCTAAGTAAGAACCTTTGTTGGTGCAGCTTCAGTTTGCCTCTGTGCTCCTCAGCCAGGTCTCTGCCTCCAGGTGAAACAGCCTGCTGCACAGCTTGCCAGAGGAGGGCTGTTCATGTGCTGCTTCTGTATTAGGGCTCTCTCATCACCCTAAAGGAGGTGGGAGCTACCTCATGCTGCATAACCCTTCCTGGTCCATTGTCTCAGCTGCTTCTGGTTCCAGGCAAAATGTAAGGGGTATTGGACCAAGAAGTGCTGCCCAGCAGGAAGCAGTTTGCTGTCTGCGTTAGGCTGATCAGGGAGCCCTAATTTCAGTGGGAGAGCATGGGGCAATCTTACCTGTCCGGTGTTGCCATGGCACCCCAGGTAAGCCTGTAGATCTATATTTTTCAACTGGCTTGTAAGGTAGTAACTCATGTCATTGCTCCTCCTGTTTCTGACTACCTCCAACCCAAATCCTATGGGAGGTGTCCACTGAGTTCACGTGTGCAGCCCAATCTGTAGCTCTTCAAATTGAGTATCTTTTTGAGCAGGGCAACTCCACAGATGCAGATGAGGTACACTTTAAAAATGCTGGCTAAAGACCGTTGCTCCTTAGAAGTCTAATAGATGTGTAACTTTTTTTTACAGGTCGCTATTAAAACATGGAATTTCAAAGAATTTCTGGTTACAGCCCTTGAGTTGAAATCGCAAACTTGTGGACAATATTTTTATTGTCTCTTCTGTTTCAAAAGTGAACAGTGCCTAGTGAATAGGTGACTTTGACACCTTTTATGAAGACTACTTTTTGGTGATGTTAAAACGCTGTTTCATTCTGCATATCTGTTGTGTAGTTTGGTGCTTTGTTCAGAGTTGTGTTTTGAGAGGAGTATGTTTTGCATGTATTTTTTTAGTCTCAATTTTGACTGCTAAAACGTTTCTATTGTAAAAAGGAAAAAAAACCAACCTGTTCATTTAAAGTTTTTTCTACTGATTCCAGGGTATTCTGAAGATCAAAACCTGTGTAAAATGCTTTCAAATGGTAAAAATAAACATTTTGATTTTTACTTCCTTTACAACCTCATCTTGTGCTTTAGCCATTTTATTTCGTCCTCATCCATCTCTCTTTAGTATAGTAACTGAGTATTTGAAAGAAGACTGTCTACAGCCTGTCAATATACATAACATGAAGCTGGTGGATAAAACATCAGGTTTACACTGTAATCCATATTGCTGTTGCCTATATAAAATTTGTTTTTCATATGTACCAGGAGATGCTGATTTCAATATCTAATTAATCAAGCCCTGATACATAACCAACCAGTAGCAAGGATGATGAATACACTTGAATAGAAATGTAGTTTGGGAGAGGCTTTTTTGTAACTGACTATTACAGTGGCAGTGTTGGGCTATTTTCTGTAACCTAGTTGAGTTCCTCTCCTCACTCCCATCCCTCTAATGTCACCTTGCTCTGGTGATTTTGTATTTCCCTACTGGATTTTGTCATCTTTTCAGTTTCTCAATCCTAAACATGAACTAATAAGGTTCTACCACCTTCCCTACCCCCAGGGTATGAATACACCCACCCCACCCCTAAAGGTTTGAAACATGGTTAGGCTCCCTGGGAAGGAGGACCAAGGTCTCTCTGACATGTAGACCAAGTGTCTGTGATTCCTGCAACAATTTTGCTTATGAAAGGTAGTGAGCTAAGTTGTTTTAACTGCAGTCAAATTCTTGATTCAATATTTTGGTAAAAGGAAAGAGAGAAAATCCTTCATTTAAAAGCATTTGCAGAAGGCTTAAATCTACTAGTATTTTACTTTTGGAATTAGCTTAGCTCTTAATTTTCGCAATGCTTTTTACTCGATAAATACTTTCTTTGCTCACAGTAGCCAGTGAGGCAATCTCTGGTTTCTCACCTACACCCGATGTAGGAAAAGAGCATATGGTTTTCATAAGATTTGAGGAACTTAACAGATAGGCAGTAGAAGGAAGAAGCAGGGGTGTGGAAAAGACTGAAAAGAATAAAAATGGAAGGTTGCCATCTTTTCTCTTTTAGTAAAGGTTACTTGCTAGCCTGACACAATAGCATCAGTTTGTTTCACTACATCATTTCTGAAGCATGGACATGAAACGTAGAAATGGCATTCGAGCAATGGCCTCACTTTATGGCATAGGGAAGGAAGTGATACTACTTACTCCATGATAAGCTGCTATTTAAACCTCTGGTCATTTTTGTCCTATTAGTTTTTGCATTGCTTTAAGCATTCATGTTCACTTGGCTTGCCACTTTTTGACCCATATGTTCCTTCAGTCAAGCATCCAGCTCGCTATTCTGAGAGACCTACACTTTGTCTTACAAACCTGCATGTCCATTAGGCATGTGCAAATAGAGAAGTATTCGATTTGGGTTCGGCCGATTCAGAGGACAGTGACTTGATTTGATGATTCGAATTACTGTCCCCATTTGATTCGACCAAATCAGAATTGGAGATTTGATGCTGGTTCAGATTGGCCAGGGAGAGGCAGGCACAGCCAAGCGGCTGCAGGTTCTCCCACAGCTCCTCCGGCTGTGCCTGCCTCTCCCTGGGCCAGGGGAGCTGTGGGAGAAGCCTCCATGGCTGCCCTGCCCTACCTGGCCCCATCTTGCGCCCGGCCCCAGCCTCTGGGCACTTTTTTAAAAGCCCCTGCACTCGCTGGCTGCAGCAGTGGGGATCAGGGCCCCTGAGGGCTTGTGGCAGAGCCCCCTGCATAGTGTGGGGCAGTAGGGATTGCTTTCTCTCCTTTCCCCCCCCCCCCCCCAGCCTGGCACCTGCATGGCAGCTGCTCCATGGCACTGGAGCAGTGTGGCTTGACAGTGCCATGTGATGTCTGAGAGCTGAGGCAGAGCAGTGCTGGGCTCTGACTGCTGGAGCCACCCCAGCTCCCAGACAGCGTGCAGCACCCTGCCAAGCCATGTTGCACCCATGCCATGTGACAGCTGCGCACAGGTGCCCAGTGGGGGTGGGGGAGTGATCCCTGTAATAGCTGGGATTTTTTTTGAGCCCACTCCATGAACATCCCATATAAGGACACGCAGGCACACATCAACCATGCCAGATCTTAGTTGCGTTCTGTGCTGTCTCGTGCCCTCGTTAGAGGCCATAAATGATAGAGCAGGTACAAGTTTCCCTCAGTTCCTTCTTACCACCCATAGCACTAAGGTGGTGTCTGACCATGGCTGACTACTTTTCTTAAGACTTCAAGTTTGTAGTTTGGTCCTGGAGTGTAATGAAATCCCTTTGCTCCCTCTTCCCCTTCTCTTAACGTGGGTATGGAAGGAAAATGAGATGCATCTACAGTGAAGTGGGCTGCTTCCACACACAAGCCCCTGTGGGACATTCTAAACCCTGCCTGACCTGCTATGGTCTCATTCCCTTGTTCATGGTCATAGAAAAAGTGCCAACTACCTAGGGAAGGCCCCATACCCAACATTTGCACTAATTACACGATTACAGTATGCCCTCATTCTTTTTCCATTCACTTGGGCAGTAAGGGTCTGTTGCTTGTATCCACAATGACTTCCACCTATGGTGGTCTTACTCCATGTAATATTTATGGGGCCTGGAAACCAAGCTAGGAAACTGGTCAGCAATGTGATGAATTCAAGATGGGTGTATGTGACAAAGTGGTCTCAACCCAGTCAGGGAGGGATATCTGTCTGATCAGATGGCGATGGCAAACTTCAGGGCTGTGTGCAGGGATAGATTCATCCAAGTGTCCAGACAGCTGTTGATGTCTGATCAAAGCTCGCATTCTCAAACCCTGTGGTTTGCTTGACTTCTGTAATATGTACAAAGTCATACCATGTTCTACCAGGCACCTGATGATGGTAATTGTGTGAAAGGCCTCCAGTCTCTTAAGTCTCTCCACAATAATTTCTGTGCTTCAAGCTTATACACAATGCAGATGAGACATAGGGCTGATTGATCCTTCTTTTTGTACCAAGTCATAGCTTATATTGTCTCTCTATTGCTTCCTCAGTGAGCCCATCACAGATGACGTAGGGCAGTCCTTCACAGTACATCTAGCAGGTGCCTGTCCAAAGTGCTCTGCTTGAAACAGATAGACTCCAGCCCATTCAAAAGAGTATCTACTAACTTGTATATTCTGTGCAACTGGTCCAACTGCCCTCATAAAATAAATGGTTGAAATCTTTTCTGGGGGGCATCCTAGAAACATGGCATCAAGTCCCCAAACTGAGACATTATGCTAAAGCTTCTGAATCCAAGGAATCCTACCTATCCCTTGTCATCAACACTGGATAACAATGGCTCCCCTCTTGGGAGCAACCCTAGAGTCGGTAGCAGAGGTTCCTCTAATGGCACTGCTGCACAAGAGATGCAAGTGGCATTGAACCAATCAGCTCAGCTCCATACTATGCCTCCCTGGCTGTACTAGCCTTTCTAGGGATCATCAACACAAGGGCCCTGCACCTGAGGGCAGCAGTCAGGTGACCAGAAGGGACAGGGCTTGGCTGCTTATAAACCCAGCCACTGAGCAAGGGCTGGCAGTTCAGGCCTGCAGACAGTGGGGGAAGTAATGGAGGACAGAGCTGAGTAACAGTGAAAAGAAGGTACCCTGGGGACTGGAAGGAATCAAGGCAGCTCCTTGTGTGAGTGGCAATTGTTATGACTGCCAAGGGGCTTGTAGTTGCCTTATAACTGGAAGGTTAACCTTTGGTGTTCTTATTTTCTTCTATGTTGTTAAACTTTAAGGCCAGAAGACTGGGAATAGCCATAGGGGCTGAAGAAGCCATGAGTGGGTATGTGGCAGGCACTCTCCTCTGCAGGGCTGGGGCCTGAATCAGTGGACCTGCCTTGAGGGTTCTTATGTAGAGAAAGAAGAGGTAAGGCATGGGTGTGGCTAACGGGAATGGCAAGGAGCCCCCAGTAACTGAAAGCACCTCAGAAAGGACTATCCGAGTCCAAGAGCAGCCTGCCTCCAAATACACTGGTTACCAGCAAATCAGGCAGGTGAGAAGGATGAGGAGTAGTTTGGGGTAGTACTGATGAGAAGGGGTGGGGATGAGAGCCCATACCCTTCACGCTGCCGAAGAAATGACTAATGAGGGAATGAACATAGGCCCAGGCTCCACCAAAGAAGTTCACATCTGATGAGACCATGACTTTGGACCTATGGTGTGATGGTCAGTCACTCCAAAGCATTCCAGGGCTCCCAAGATTTGTACAGTGAAAACCCTGAATATCAAACTGCTGTATGAGAGCCATTGCACAAGCTCTTTGATACCTGGACCCCATGATTTCTTGTAAATGAAAGTATACTGGAGCCTTTCAAGGGGCTCTGGCAATAAAGGGGGGACCTTTACTCTGAGCAGGGGGACCTGGATTACTCTTCAGCTTCTGCAAGTCACCAATAATTGGTGGATTTCCTGAGCTGGCAAGTTGCAGGGTCTTTGCACATAAGACTGATAGTCCACCATAAAGGTTTCCCCCAATAGATTGGTTTGCCACCAGAGACAGCACCAGATGTCTGCTGGTCCAGAGGAAGACTGGATCTTTACCTACTGCCTCCTACAGTGGAGCCAGAGACCTGGTTTTCTCCTGCCAATTCTCCACAATAACTTCCAAGTTTGGGAGAGAAAGGGTCACAGTAGCTGCTGTTCTGGGTAAGGCAGATTGATTCACTGACATGTTATAGATGTCTGTTCAGCCTCTGATTTAATTTTCAGACAGTTGCTTTCTGATCTCACTACAGTGTAGCCAGGTACTTCCTCCATACCTGGAGTCACTGCACCTGATGCTGTGATTATGGCTGGTTAAATATGGAGAAATGCTGATCCCTTTGCATCTAGAAAATCTTGGATCAAAGTAGGAAAATTCCTACTGGAAGGACACACTCCTCCAAATAAAAAAGGCTTTTGATGTGGGTGGCCCAGCATGTTCTGGACCCTGTCCCTGTTTAGCATTGAATATCCATCTCTCTCTACTGCTTTTGAAACAAATCAGACTCTTGATTAGCTTTGCTAAAATCCACCTTGTTTCAATTTCCATTTGCCACCCACTTGTACACTCCTGCTTGGTCTTTTCTCATCATGGTATTCCTAAATGCTACCCACCAAGCAGAGAACCTCTGCCTTGGACCTCCATGTAATTTTCCTGAGGCTACAGAGTCTCTGTTGGAGCCTCTTTGGGAATAACGTTTCCTTCACTACTTCGCTATGGGAGAAGAACATGCAGGGTGTATTCAGGTCTTCATTGTCTCAGACTGGCAGGACTAACCCAGTCCGACTGTCACCCCCCCTCTGTTTATAACCTCACCTGCATGCTCTAAAGATAAAGGAAGAGCCTGTGCCTGTTGTCAGAGGCAACGTCTTGGTCCTAGCTTAGGTCAGATGCCAAGTTTGGAAGAGAAGCGCTTCTGTCACTGCTTGAAACAGCTGGAACTCCTCATTTTCACTATCTCAAAGGAACGCTACTTACCAGTTACCTATTGCAGTGCAGTGAGGTTCTTGTGAATACCTGCAGAGAATACTTATTTACCCTTGGTAAGTAACCATTAGTAACGATAGTTGTCTGAGATGTTATATTTAGTGTGGATCCTGTGACCCACCCTCCATTACAACTTTCTACAGCCTCCTTGTTAGGCAGGCATTGAACTTGCAGGGAACTCGGGCACTGTTTCTCTGCCTTTATGCCCTTGCACGGGACCTTGAGGCTGCACGAGGAGCATACGCAACCATGACAGATATTGCCCTTCAGAATAATCCAATCTCGCACCCATGAGGCATGTGCAAGCCTTGCCTGGGAAACACGGTGACTGCAATATCTCAAGAGCAGCAGCTGCCATAGCAAAGAATTGGGAAGCAGGTTCCATGTACAGCCCAAACAGAGTTGGGGGAGCACCTTATGATTAACAACTTCCACAATTTCAGGAGTCATGTCCTTTCTGGTGTAGCATTATCTCCTGTGGTCTTCACCCCACTAAAGAGCTCTGTCAGGTAGGGTCAAATGTGTACGTGGTCAGCTGCCAAAACCATAGAGGCAGCAATTCCCAAGCAGGCAGCCCCCACACTTGAAAACAGCTGGCAGTGTTACACAGAGCCAGAAGGACGGGTCCATTTGCCGGGGCCTCAGCCAGTCACTGTCTGCCCATTCACTCACAGCCTTGTCCTAGAAGGGGAAGGAGCCTCACCTGGTTTGGAGGCTGCCCCTTGGGGCTCAGCTCCAGGTAGCAGACAAGCACATGGGCAGATCTAGAAAATGGGCACACACAATGAAGTGCGTAATCGCATATAAAACAACACATTTTTCTCCAGGTACAAATTCAACTAGAACATTTACTAATATGCAAGGGGCCGAAGATATATTATTTGGTTTAAGACTAAAGAGGAAGGTCAGGGCAAGTGTGGGTCCTTTACTGAATGGGTGAGACAACCTAGTGACAGAGGAGGAGGAAAGGGCTGAAGTGCTCAATGCCTTTTTTTACCTTGGTCTTCAAAGGCAAAGTCAGATCCCAGACTACTGCACCTGGCAGCACGGTTTGAGGAGAAGGTGAGCACCAACAGTGGCAAAAGAACATGTTAGGGACTATTTAGAAAAGCTGGACATATGCAAGTCCATGGGGCCGATTGGGATGCACCCTGAGGGTGCTGAGGGTGCTGGCTGATGAGATTACAAAGCTGCTGGCCATCATCTTTGAAACCTTGTGGCGACTAGGGGAAGTTCCAGACAATTGGAAAAGGGCAATTATAGTGCCCATATTTAAGAAAGGGAAGGTGAATCCAGGAAACTACAGACCAGACAGCCTCACCTCAGTCTCCAAAAAAATAATGGAGCAGATCCTGAAGGAATCCATTTTTAAGCACTTGGAGGAGAAGGTGGCTAGGAACAGTCAGCATGGATTCACCAAGGGGAAGTCATGCCTGACCAATATGACTGCCTTCTATGATGAGACGACTGGCTTTGTGGATGCAGGGAGACAGTGGACATGATATACCTCGACTTTAGCAAGGCTTTTGATACCATCCCCCACAGCATTCTTGCAAGCAAACTAAGGAAGTATGGGTTGGATGAATAGGACTGTAAGGTGGATAAAAGCTGGCTGGACTATTGGGTTCAGTGGGTAGTGTTCAAGGGCTTGATGTCTAGTTGGTAGCTGGTCCCAAGTGGAGTGCCCCAGGGGTCAGTCCTGGGGCCAGTTTTGTTCAATATTTTCATGAATAACCTGGAAGATGGCACAGAGAGCTCAGCAAGTTTGCAGGTGACACCAAGCTGGGGGGAGTAGTAGATACACTGGAGGGTAGGTCTAGGATTCAGTGACCTAGACAAATTGGAGGATTGGGCCAAAGGAAATCTCATGAGCAGGGGTCCTGGCTTTCTCTGTTTAAAAATCACAAATTCTCTCATTAAAAACTCTGTGGGCACTGCTGAGGATGGACACAGAGGGGCCAGCCCAGGCTGGGCTGCAGGGGCCAGGCACTTCCCAGTGGGCTGTGGCTCAGGCTGGGGCCACGGGAGCTGTGTGGCCAGATTGGCCTGGGCACAGGGAGCTGGGAGCAGGCAGGGCTGTCATGGAGCTGCAGCCGGCTGGGAAGGGCCCAGAGGGGCCGGCCTGGGCAGGGCTGTGGGAGCAGGGCCCTTCCCAGCTGTCCGCAGTTCCATGACAGCCCGGCTTGGGGGCCCA
>NW_005842600.1:145992-174646 GCF_000455745.1 Alligator sinensis | reverse complement strand
CCCCACAAGCTGTCCCCGGGCTGGGGCTGGCGGAGCTTTTTCCCCTCCCTCCCCCCCAGCTACCACTGCAACCTCTGTCCTGCTGTGCCACTCTGGGTGGGTGGGTGGGAAGCTTGAGCCCAGCAGCTTCTGCCTAGTGCATGGAGCTCTGGCTCTAGCTCCCAGTCACCTTGTGCCCACTCTGCCCGCCTGGCATGATGAGCACCCCTGCAGACAGACAGAGCAGGTGGAAGGCATCCGGGAGCTGGAACCAGAGCTCCCTGAGCTGGGCAGAAGCCACCGGGCTCAAACTTCCACCCACCCAGAGTAGCACTGCACAGCACGGCAGGAGCAGGAACCACAGCTGGAGGTGAGGGGAGCAGAACAGCCCTGCTGGGTCCAGCCCATGTGCAGCTCCTCCTCCTCCCACTCCTGCCCCTGCTGCGCAGCTCCAGTCAGCAGTGGGGAGCAGGAGGGGAGGCAGCTTCAGCCCAGCGGTTTCTGCCCAGCGCAAGGAGAGACGGCTTCAGCTCCGCCCGCCTTCCACCCGCTCCGCCCGCCCAGTATGCTGAGCAGCCCCTGTGGGCGGGTGGAGTGGGTGGAAGGCGCTGGAGCCAGAACTCCACAGGCTTCTGCCCCGTACATGGGCTTAAGCTTCCTGCCCACTCACCCAGAGCAGCATGGCAGGGGCAGCTGGAGGCGAGAGAGGCAGAACAGCCCCACCAGCCCCGGGCCAGGGCACAGCTTGTGGTGTGGCTGCAGCTCCCGGGTGCTGCACAGGACAGGGGGTGTGGTGGCATGTGCTGGGCTCTGGGCCCACTGGCACCTCTGAGCTGGCCTGGGCAGCCCATTGCCCAGTCAGCTGCCACTCATGCCACCAGGCCTGGCTATCATGGAACCGCAGCTGGCTGGCAAGGGCCCTGCCGTTGAGGTCTGACTTGGGCTGACCCTGCTGGGGCCCTTCCCAGCCAGCTACAGCTCCATGACAGCCCCATGTGGCCTGGACGCAGGGAGCCAGGAGCAATCTGGCCGCACAGGTCCCATGGCCCCATCCTGAACTACAGCCCACTGGGAAGGGCCTGGTCTCTGTGGCCCAGCCTGGGCTGACCCCTCTGTGTCCACCGTCAGCAATGCCTGCAGGCCAGCCTGGCTCAGCCCCAGCTGTAGCTGAGGCAGGCCTGGCAGGGCCATGCCGGCCGGCTCTGGCCATGCTCCCACCCCTGCAGCTGGAGTGAGAAGGGGGGAATGCCTGACAGGGGCTGCTCTGCCCCAACCAGGTAGACCTGACTGATGGTAGAACAGGGAATGGAGGGAGAAATTAAATCTTCCTCCCTCTTTCCATTTGCTTCAGGCTGTGGATGGGACTAGCTATGCCCCCTTGCCCCCGCTCAAGCAGCAAGGGAGGGAATGCCTGACAGGAGCTGCTACATCCCAGCCAGGCAGACCCCAGCTGCAATCCCCCGGTGTGTGCGTGTGTGTGTGTGGGGGCGGGGAAATAAACCCCTTCCCTGCTCCCTTTGCCTCAGGGGGCCATGCTGGGCCTGCATCTGGCCATGCTCCACCCCCACCCCTGCTCCAGCTACAGAGCAGAAGGGCAGAGCCAGCCCCGTTCTCTGCAACAGACAGCCCAGCCCAGCCCAGCCCAGCCCAGCCCAGCCCAGGGCTGCAGAGCATGCTGGGATGCTGGGGAACTCTGGTTTACAAGGAAGGGGCCTGGGACAGAAGTTGCATGAACTGGTTTGACCCAAATCAGTTAAGTCTGATACTACATTCAACTGTGTTTATCTTAAACCAGTTCTGGCCATTTTGAAACTGATTCATTTGGAATGAGTTAAAAACAATCTGCAGGGCTTGAAATAGGAGCTTCGTTACCAGCAGTGCCTCCTCAGATGACTGCATTTCAGGGTTGCCAACCCAAGACAATTTTTTCAATGGAAACTTTTTACTAACATCCAAACTGTTTTACTGACATATATTTTTACTGACCCATGTTTTACATAATGTAAATGTAACTCTTCTGCCAGGCCCTGGACCAGGGCCAGAATTTTAACACCAACCATAGTTTAAAACTTTGGTTTTCAGTAAAAAGTTAGCAAGTTGTCAGGAAAAAAAAAGAATTCTTGGGTTGACAAACTTGCTTGATTATATCCATAGCTTTATACCAGGCTGCCCCAATCCCAGAGGTCCCCTACTCACCCCCATACCCTGACGCCCCTGACTGCACCCCACCACCGCCCCCCCCCCCCCCCCGCCCCCTCCACCATGTCAGCCTTCCAGCCCTCTCCCAGTCTTATCTCTGCCAGTCCCATCTCCTTCTCCCAGCATGGACCCCCAAAGAAGGACTACTGTCTGCCTACCTGTGACCCAGCAACGTTACAGGCAGACAACAGGATGCCGCAGCATGTGGCTGGGGGGGAGGCAGCTATGGACGTTCCTGTGGACCACAAAGCCCTGGCAGAATACTGCCTTCAGGGTGCTGTACTCCCACTCAGACACCAGCTGACACTGCTCCGGCCTGCAATTAAACTTACCTCCAGCTTCATTGCAACTAGGGATCTTCAATCAATCTCCCAGTTACTTAGTTTTTCTATGGACAGCTCAATTTTTTTATGGACTTCACAGATGAGGGTTTTTAGCCTTGTTTTTTATAGACTGCCTGTAAATTTAGGGACATTTGGCAACCCTGCTCCCTTCCCTGGCTTATCCCTTGTTTGCTGTCCACCTTGTTTTCCCCTTTCCTTATCCAGCCAACCTTACCTTTTCTTCCCTCCCCTACTTTTCTGCCCTTCATCTTCCTGATTTCCAACTATTTCCCTTTTCATTGAGAGCCTTGTTTTTTATCTTGTGTTATTACCACTGTAGTGTTTCCCTTTGGCCTTTTTCCCCCTCTTGCTTTCTTCCCCCTCCCTTCCCTGTTTTACCTTTGTTTTTCTAATTTCTACCTATTTATATTTTCAGTGACATCCTGTCACACTTTTAGCTTCACTCATTGCTGTTTTCCTGATCTCCAACTATTTCCTCTTTCACAGACAGCATTTTTTCTACCTTATATTCTATCACTGTAATGTCTCCCTTTGGTCTTTCCCTCCATTCTTTCCTTCTCCTTCCTTTCCTGATTTACATTTGTCTTTCTAATTTCTACCTATATACATTCTCACTGACATCCTGCCACACTTTTAGCTTCTCTTATTCCTTGGAGTCTCAGACCAGCAGAGACTCCTGATGCCTGAAGAAAGGTGACTGTGCCCAAAAGCTTGCTAAGAACTTTTTTCCAACTACTCAGTTGGTCAGATAAAAGGTACCACATCTACTCAAAGAACCTAGCCTGCCTATGTCCTTAGACCAACACGGCTACAACTAAAAACCCAGCTACAGTAAAGATGCACAAATGGTATTACACCTATGGAAAACAAATGAACACATAGTGAATGGGGGTACTGGCTTGGAAGTAGGACTGCCAAGAAGGATCTGGAGGTGTGGTAGGTCATAAACTGAACAAGAGTCAGCAGTGTGATGCTGTTCCCCGCCCCAAAAAAATAGTAAATGCAGTATTGAGCTGCATTAACAGAAGCATTACATGCAAGACAGAAAGAGATATTCCTACTCTACTCAGTGCTGGCTAGTAGGCCTGCGTGAAGTGGCTAGTATTCACTTCAGATTCGGATTCAGCCGATTTGGGGGACAGTGATTTGATCTGGGGATTCGAATCACTGTCCCGAATTGATTCAGCCTAATCTCTGAATCACACAGGCCCCATCCCCTGCCCACTCTCCCAGTCCCGGCAATGGCTCCCCCACACAACCCCAGCTCCCGGCACTTTGAAAAAACCCTCCTTGAACTAACCACTGTGGCTGAGGCAGGCCTGGCAGGGCCATGCCGGCCGGCTCTGGCCATGCTCCCACCCCTGCAGCTGGAGTGAGAAGGGGGGAATGCCTGACAGGGGCTGCTCTGCCCCAACCAGGTAGACCTGACTGATGGTAGAACAGGGAATGGAGGGAGAAATTAAATCTTCCTCCCTCTTTCCATTTGCTTCAGGCTGTGGATGGGACTAGCTATGCCCCCTTGCCCCCGCTCAAGCAGCAAGGGAGGGAATGCCTGACAGGAGCTGCTACATCCCAGCCAGGCAGACCCCAGCTGCAATCCCCCGGTGTGTGCGTGTGTGTGTGTGGGGGCGGGGAAATAAACCCCTTCCCTGCTCCCTTTGCCTCAGGGGGCCATGCTGGGCCTGCATCTGGCCATGCTCCACCCCCACCCCTGCTCCAGCTACAGAGCAGAAGGGCAGAGCCAGCCCCGTTCTCTGCAACAGACAGCCCAGCCCAGCCCAGCCCAGCCCAGCCCAGGGCTGCAGAGCATGCTGGGATGCTGGGGAACTCTGGTTTACAAGGAAGGGGCCTGGGACAGAAGTTGCATGAACTGGTTTGACCCAAATCAGTTAAGTCTGATACTACATTCAACTGTGTTTATCTTAAACCAGTTCTGGCCATTTTGAAACTGATTCATTTGGAATGAGTTAAAAACAATCTGCAGGGCTTGAAATAGGAGCTTCGTTACCAGCAGTGCCTCCTCAGATGACTGCATTTCAGGGTTGCCAACCCAAGACAATTTTTTCAATGGAAACTTTTTACTAACATCCAAACTGTTTTACTGACATATATTTTTACTGACCCATGTTTTACATAATGTAAATGTAACTCTTCTGCCAGGCCCTGGACCAGGGCCAGAATTTTAACACCAACCATAGTTTAAAACTTTGGTTTTCAGTAAAAAGTTAGCAAGTTGTCAGGAAAAAAAAAGAATTCTTGGGTTGACAAACTTGCTTGATTATATCCATAGCTTTATACCAGGCTGCCCCAATCCCAGAGGTCCCCTACTCACCCCCATACCCTGACGCCCCTGACTGCACCCCACCACCACCGCCACCTCCACCATGTCAGCCTTCCAGCCCTCTCCCAGTCTTATCTCTGCCAGTCCCATCTCCTTCTCCCAGCATGGACCCCCAAAGAAGGACTACTGTCTGCCTACCTGTGACCCAGCAACGTTACAGGCAGACAACAGGATGCAGCAGCATGTGGCTGGGGGGGAGGCAGCTATGGACGTTCCTGTGGACCACAAAGCCCTGGCAGAATACTGCCTTCAGGGTGCTGTACTCCCACTCAGACACCAGCTGACACTGCTCCGGCCTGCAATTAAACTTACCTCCAGCTTCATTGCAACTAGGGATCTTCAATCAATCTCCCAGTTACTTAGTTTTTCTATGGACAGCTCAATTTTTTTATGGACTTCACAGATGAGGGTTTTTAGCCTTGTTTTTTATAGACTGCCTGTAAATTTAGGGACATTTGGCAACCCTGCTCCCTTCCCTGGCTTATCCCTTGTTTGCTGTCCACCTTGTTTTCCCCTTTCCTTATCCAGCCAACCTTACCTTTTCTTCCCTCCCCTACTTTTCTGCCCTTCATCTTCCTGATTTCCAACTATTTCCCTTTTCATTGAGAGCCTTGTTTTTTATCTTGTGTTATTACCACTGTAGTGTTTCCCTTTGGCCTTTTTCCCCCTCTTGCTTTCTTCCCCCTCCCTTCCCTGTTTTACCTTTGTTTTTCTAATTTCTACCTATTTATATTTTCAGTGACATCCTGTCACACTTTTAGCTTCACTCATTGCTGTTTTCCTGATCTCCAACTATTTCCTCTTTCACAGACAGCATTTTTTCTACCTTATATTCTATCACTGTAATGTCTCCCTTTGGTCTTTCCCTCCATTCTTTCCTTCTCCTTCCTTTCCTGATTTACATTTGTCTTTCTAATTTCTACCTATATACATTCTCACTGACATCCTGCCACACTTTTAGCTTCTCTTATTCCTTGGAGTCTCAGACCAGCAGAGACTCCTGATGCCTGAAGAAAGGTGACTGTGCCCAAAAGCTTGCTAAGAACTTTTTTCCAACTACTCAGTTGGTCAGATAAAAGGTACCACATCTACTCAAAGAACCTAGCCTGCCTATGTCCTTAGACCAACACGGCTACAACTAAAAACCCAGCTACAGTAAAGATGCACAAATGGTATTACACCTATGGAAAACAAATGAACACATAGTGAATGGGGGTACTGGCTTGGAAGTAGGACTGCCAAGAAGGATCTGGAGGTGTGGTAGGTCATAAACTGAACAAGAGTCAGCAGTGTGATGCTGTTCCCCGCCCCAAAAAAATAGTAAATGCAGTATTGAGCTGCATTAACAGAAGCATTACATGCAAGACAGAAAGAGATATTCCTACTCTACTCAGTGCTGGCTAGTAGGCCTGCGTGAAGTGGCTAGTATTCACTTCAGATTCGGATTCAGCCGATTTGGGGGACAGTGATTTGATCTGGGGATTCGAATCACTGTCCCGAATTGATTCAGCCTAATCTCTGAATCACACAGGCCCCATCCCCTGCCCACTCTCCCAGTCCCGGCAATGGCTCCCCCACACAACCCCAGCTCCCGGCACTTTGAAAAAACCCTCCTTGAACTAACCAGCTGCTGCCCGGTGAGGGGGCGATCCCTGCTGCCCCCCCACTGCCCCATGCTGTGCGGGGGGCTCTGCACGAGCCCTCTGACCCCAATCCCCGCTGTCCCAGCCCCCCCATTGCTGCCCTGCCTGCTCCAGCTTTGGCCCTTTAAGGAAAAAAAACCCCAAACCCCGAACTCACCGGTTCCTGCCTGGCAGGGATGATCTGTGCTGCCCCCCACTGCTCTGTGCCACATGGGGGGCTCTTTCACAAGCCCTCCAAAGCCCTGAGGCCGCTGCAGGAGCTGGTGAGTCCAGCATTTTTTTCGGTGTTTTTTTTCTTAAAGGCCCGAAACTGGGGCAGGCAGGGCAGCCATGGGGGGCCTCGTGGCAGAGCCCCCCATACAGCATGGGGCAGTGGGGGGCAGCAGGGATCACACCCCTCCTGGCAGTACCCAGTGAGTAGGGGCTTTTTTTTTAAAGCACTGGGAGCTGGGACGGGTGGGGCAGCCATGGGGAGGGGTTAAGGGAGTGGGTGGGGGTCAGGGGGTGCTCAGGGGGGCTGCAGGAGCAGGCAGGGGATGGGGCCTGGTAGGAGTCCCCCCACCATGGTCCCCTTCTCCCTTCTCCAGGCCCCTCCTCCCCCACTCCAAGCCCAGCTCCAGCTCCCTGCTGCAGGGATCATCAAACCTCTCTGAATCTTTTCCAAAGATTCAGAGCGCTTCGAATCGATTCAGATCTTTTTATTGGTCCCCTGATTTGCTTTGGATTTGGAGACTTGGCCACTGAATCAGGCTAAATCTCCTCCGAATCGAATCGGCACCCAAAGCTTTGCACAGCCCTACTGGCTAGGCCTCAGCTGGAATATTGTGTCTGGTTTCCTACCACATTATAGGAAGGATGTAGAAAAATTAGGATCCAGAGGTGAATGACAAAGATGATGAACAGGTTGGTAAGCAAGCCATATAAAGAAAGGCTGAAGAAACTAGGTGTGTTTAGTTGGGGAAAAAAAGAGATTAAGAGGAAACATGATGACAATTTTCAAATGTTTGAAAGGCTGCCATAAAGAAGATGCTGAAATATTGTTCTTCCTTTCTACAGAGGGCAGGGCACATGGCAATGGATTTAAACTTTAGCAAAGCAGATTTATATCAAATCTCAGGAAAAACTGTAATGCAACAAGTAGCCCAAGGCAGCTGTGGAATTTCCTTTGCTGGAGGTTTTCAAGAAGAGGCTGGATAAGACATCTGTCTGGGAAGGTTTAGAAGAAGCAAAACCTGTATCTCTGCAGGGGTTGAATGAGATAACCGCAAGGGCTCTTTCAGTCCTATGAGTCTATGATTTTATGGTTGCAGTAGTAGTGGGCAATTGTTCTGCATGCTTTGCAAAGAAAAGCCAGTTGTTCAAGCTGACCTTTCTGATGCTGTGGTGCTCAATAACTTGCCTCCATGATGCATGATCACCGCCTGTGTAAGCACTGAAGTCACCCCAGTTGGTTATCTGGTTGCTGCGTGGTCCTTTACAGATGACATGACTCAACTCTTCATGAAATGCCTCTTTGACTTTGTCTGTATGAGTCATGGTGGATGATTAAGCAGTGGTGTCTGTGACATTCATGATCTCCTGGGAGGCTGGGGTGCAGGTCCATCTATCCACCACACCTCTGGGTTAATTGTCCAGTTTCCATGCAATGGATTTGCAAGTGGAAACCCTACACCAGACAGCCTTGGCTCATCTTTGGGTTTACCTGTGCAACAGAATACACAGCCTGCCCTGAGCTCCTCCAAAATGATTCTATCTGGAAGCCTTTTTTTCTGAAAGGGCTTCTATGTTGATGTTGTACTTAAATTCCTTGCTGTAAGCCTCATGCCTGAGTAACTGGGTCGGCTGTGTAAGGCTAAGTCAGGATCCTGCCCAACAGTCCTTGCAACTGGGTCAGCCACAGTTAAGGAACTAATCAAGGCCAGCTGATCCCCAGCCCCTTCCCTCTGATTGGTTCTGGGGCTGTTTTTAAGGAATTTCTCCAGCACCTGAGCTTTGCTGTACAATCAACTGGTGCCTGGTCCTTGAGCAACTCTTGCCTGGTGACATCTCTGGCTCCCACCCCAGTGTTCCTGACTATGTCCCCTGTCCCCCAGACTTTCAATTCCAGTTTGACCTTGGTTTGCTCCTCAGACCTCTGCTTTTGGTTAACCCTCCAGCTCCACATTTGGTTTCAGATTCTTCAACCCCACAGACTTCAGTGTGACCTTGGCCTGCTTCCTGACCTGATTCTGATTAGTCCCCTGGCTTGGTCTTTGGTTCCTGATTCTTGGCCTTTGACACCCCCCCACATCCCCCAAACACACATACACAAGCCCCAATCCCATTCCTGGCTCTACCTGCTAGGCCAGCTGCCCCAGTAAACCTTGATGCTTGGCGATGAAAGCCGTCCCACATTCCAGTCTTCCATAATCACGAAGCAACGTGTGCACCTTTTGGGACACCAAAGCTCATCCCCCATTTTATATGTTTCAAAGCTTGACTGATGAAACAGATGCCCTGGCATGCACAGCCATCTGACAGGCTTTAGGAGGGGCAAGGCACATGTAAGGTTTCTTTTTAGTCTACTTTCCCCATTTGGGGCAAGCTGTGCTGTCCTTGAGAAGTTTGCTTGAATGCAGGAGGAGGATATAAATGTCATATCCAGCCAATCTGCAGCAAGGGACCATCACTCTTGACAGTGATGGTGGCAAGGCTCTCCCAGAAACATCCTTTTACTTGTTTCTGTCACCTCTCCCTCATCACCATGGATCTTAGTATCCAAAAGAGGTGGAAAGCTTTTGAAGGGCCAGTGCACAGGGTTGGATTCTGATGGGACAAAGGCCTGTAGTCCTGATCCCACCCTTGGTCACATGAGCCAATTGCTGCAAAGACTGCTATGAGCCAAGCAACTACCACAAATGCAGGGTGATTTCCAGAGTAACCCTCCTCAGGGGTGCTGGCCTCCAATGCTATGATGTCCTATCTGCTCTACTCTGGAGTCAGATTTTTCTCCTCCTATGCTGACTGCTACGTGAGGCTGACTAGTTCCTCCTGCCTGGGGTTGAGACCAAATTTCTCCTGTTGCTGGGCT
Source organism: Alligator sinensis (assembly GCF_000455745.1). NCBI lineage: Eukaryota > Metazoa > Chordata > Crocodylia > Alligatoridae > Alligator > Alligator sinensis. Next base: position 165,070 of record NW_005842600.1, on the reverse strand, counting down.
AAGCTGGTCCACAGCACCTTAGGTTGTATTGGCCAATGTGAACCCTCAGCAAGAGGGCTTTTTTCCATCTGCTGTCTGGAGGATGCACCTCAGCACTGAATAGTTCCAGTATGACAAAGTTGACTTGGTTTTCACTCGTACTGTGGGGAGGGAAAGCATGCATCTTTGGGCAGAAAGTATGGCTGGAACGTTTCTACCAGTCGGTGGTTCTGTGACTGACCATGGTTAAAGGGGCACATACACTTCCCTGACCAGAAAGGGGCATTCTTATGTCTGCTCACATCCCCAAAGGCTGCCAGCATGAAGCAAGCAACCTGCAAGCACTTTATGAGCTACTAGTGCCCCACTATCCACTGGGTCACTTGGCAGTTCCTGCAGCCTATAGATGGAACCCCAGGTAGAAACCCAGTTCTCGCAGAATTACATCAAGACTGCTCTGAGTATGAGGGATCTCAGAGGTATTTTTTTTTCAGTGTAAGGCAAGAGAAGTGAGGCAAATATTGCCAAACACAGAGCTTTTTGAATTAAAGGTCAAACCTGAGATAAGGAAGATGCTGAGCTGACCTAGCTGTTCACTCCCAAAATGTACTCTGGGAGCAGAGGTCAGGTCATGTTGCCTCATGTCTCTCCAGAGCAGGCAGGGAAGGTGAACTTCCACCCTGACCACCAGGAAGTCCAGGTGGAGATGAGCTTGTGTGAGCCAGGGATGGAGAAAACCTGGTTTCCAAGACCCTATTTTGTCACAGACCCATGATCTTGGGCAAAGGTGACAGGGAGCCAGGTGACATGGGTGTTGCAGAAGAGGAGCACAGGCTGGCCATCAGGCAAAAGGGAACCCCCTGTGTGTGGCTGGGAAGCCACATGACAGGAAGGGGTGCAGATTAGAGGTATATAAGCCCAAGGCCTGAGATAAAGGCAGCAGTCTGGCCCTGCAGGGAGAGAAGTGCCTGAGGAAGGTGCCTGTAGGAGACAGATTGCCGGGTCCTTGAGCTGTCCTATAGAGCCAGAAGGAGTGAGTCAAGAGGGATTTATAGCGGTGGTGAGGCAGTAACTCAGATCAGGGGGAAGTTCAGTTGTGATTAAGTTGGGTACTGGAGGACCAGATTGTGGCTATGGGGAAGGTGTAAAGGGACAGAGGGGTCCCTGGTGGGGCACTCTGTGACAGGAAGACCAGCCTGGGGACCCAGAGGGCTGAAGACTGATTCAGGAAGAGCAGCCTGGTCTGGGGTCAGGTCAGGGCTGCTACAGAGAGAACAGCCCAGCCTGGGCTTGGGGACCCAGAGGGCTGGTTGGGAGCATGAGAGGGTAGGACAGGATAGGGCCAGGGGCCCGGAGCCTGCGGAGTGTGAGACCGGGGCTGGGGGTCCCGAGAGCCTAGGGCTCTGGGACAGTGGACCTTGGGTAGAGGGGCCCAGTTAGAGTAAAGTGGACCAAAGCCAGGTGGCCTCAGTCCAGACATGGACCTTAGACCTGAAGTGAACCCCCCCGACCGCTAGGAGGAGCCTCCCTGTCTACTTATAACACTAAAGTGTGGCAGACAAGACAGGGTGGGACCCTGAGAGGCCTGAGGGGGTGAGCAAGGTGGGATCCAGCTGGCCACTAGGGGGTGACACGGCTGCCCCAAGGGCTGGAGTCGCTCTAGCAAGTCACTCGGCCTCTCCATTCCCTATCTGTGAAATGGGACACCTGGACTGCCTTACCGTTGTGAAGAAAAATTCCCTAACACTTGTGAGTAGCTCAGATCCTCTGGTGAGAGAGCCTGTCTGCATGCCTGAGAGAAATGTTTAAGGTCCCTAAATAGCCTTAACTCAGCCCTGCAGTGATGCCGTGCTATAAATGTACAAATGCAATCAGAACGTCTTGGGGTTTGGGATTACAGATTTGATTGAACTCATTTTGAGAGATGCATTTGATTTCCACCCCCACCTTCCTGCCTCCTCCTACCCTTCTGAATTCCTTATGGAGCACACTAAAGGCTTGTTTGTTTGCCCGAACTTTGAATTTTTGCATTTAACTGTTTGGACTTTTTAAACCTTAGCTTGGAATTTCCTGCATTTATTGTGCTGGATTTGCAGATAACTGACATCCCTTTAATGCATTTCATCCTTAACTTACTGACGTGGACTCTGCACCCTACCTCTCCCTTAACAGAAATTTTAGACTGGGGATTTCCTTCGTTTCTGAACATTAACATTTCCTCTGTGAACATGGGACAACACACCTGAAGAGAATGCTCCCATCCAACAGACTATTGAGTTGGAGACACAACATCAGTCTTACATTATCTTTTCAAGACCCTTTCATCAGCTCACGTGGTAGCCAGAGTGCACTGGCCCATTAGGCAGGCCTGCACCTTCTTATCACCGGAGCAGCATGAGGTATGCAGGGTGCGTTGATGAACCTGGCCTTTAATTTGTGTTCGACCTGCTAGTTTATGGGGTGATGTGAAGTTCTGAGGAAAAGTTTGTGTTAAGTCTGACAGCCTGATGCACCACAATCTGAACCCCAAGGGCTGTTAAAATACACTTGAGAGATCCAAGGGGGCCGTGCCCCCCACTAAAACAAAGGCAAAAATGCTACCGTCTGTGCCAGTCTGACTATAGGGTAAAATGCCTTCCTGACCTAACCTGAAACCTCTGGGTTTTAGTTCCAGCAAGAACATTAGCACATCCCAGTGACTATCCCCACCCTTGGCCGCAGCCAACCCCCAGTGCTTCTAACAAAGGCAATCCCCTTCCCCAACATTGATAGCAACAGAAGAGAAAAAAAACCATCCCAGCCCCATGTGGCAATTAGCAAAGCCCAGAAGAATCAGATAACCAAATGCCGTCCACTCCGCTCTGCAACCTGGAGACGATGTGCTCCACACATCACACATCTTTCTATCCTCCTTTCCCCTCCATGATCTTACCTCAGCTCCTTGAATCTTCTTTCACCTCCTTTTTTTTGCCCCTGACATAAGTGTCAAATGGTTTTCAGCAGTTGCTTCTCTTCCGTGTGTTGCCACTTCTGCCATCCCTGCTGCTGGAGTCAAGAGGCAGAGCTGGACTCAGAGCAGGGGAGGTGCAGAGTGCCAGTGGGAGGGGGCATAGGGAATGGGAAGGTGAGGCACCCCTGAGCTGCGTTCCAGCACCCCCCTTTTAGGCAGCACCCAGGGCTCACACCTCACATGCCCATCCATTGTCACATTACTGTCTCCTGGGCATCCAACTGCTGCTCTCTACAGCCCATTCTAGGCATTGCTACTTCTAAATCACCCCTGACCAATGCCTGTCCAGCCCCTTCTTGAACACTTCCAATGATGGAGAGTTCACAGCTTCCCTAGGCAGTCTATTCCACTGCCTCACTGCTCTAACAGCAGTGACATTTTTCCTGGTATCCAAGCTAAATCTAACTTGGTGCAGCTTCAAGCCATTGCTACAGATCCTGCTCTCTGCAGAAACAGAGAAAAAGTCCTCTCCCTCTACTTAATGGCAGCCCTTCAGATATTTGAACACTGCTATCATGCCCCTCTTAATTGGCTTTTTCACAAGATGAACATGTCTAGCTCTTTCAACCTTTCCCCATATGACTTGTCTTCCAAACCCTTTATCGCCTTTGTCACCCATCACAAGCTGATCCACCCTCCTCTTATGACCAACAGTGCCAGTCAGCCCAACAGAACTGTTGGTCCACCACAGTCCCAATCACTCCACTGATCCTACAGCTTTTACCTGTGTGACTACTGGCAAAGAAGTCATCCTTCTGACCAAGACAGTTCTAGAGGAAAACCTTTCCCATTTATGTTGGGTCCAAGTCTCCCACAGTGCCTCCTGGAACACACCAGCTCCCTAGGCACGTGGGCTTTAGGGCAGTTTTGATATTTAATTCAGCTCTTTATTGGAGGAGCTGCATTAGAGGAGCCATTTTACCAAATGGCCCCAAACTTGGAGGAAAAACTCACCTTGCAGCCTTGGTGAAGCACAGCAATGGTCAGGATAGTCTGAGCACCCTGGTGGAGAGCAGGCACTTTAGAATCACCACCAACTACTGTCCTCCTAATCCCCCAGGTGTGAGTGGCCCTGTTCACCTTAGGAAATGCCACCTTTCCTTCCCTCCCAAAGTCCAGCAGCTCCCTGTATGCTGTGGAGGAACAATATTCTTGGAAACCATTGACAAAAGGACCATTAATTTGCACCATGAAGTATACCCCAGCCCCATGCCTATGTCGAAGGTAATCTCAGGTCAAAGGCCAACCTCAAATCTTCAGCCTAGATGACCCATCTGGCTAGTAGGGCTAAGGCATGTCCCCTCCTGTAGCTAGTCACACACAAAGGAGTGATGTGGCCAGCATCGGGTCTAGCCACCTTCAACTCCTCAGTGTGGCCAACCAAGTGCCCATTTACAGCCGAGTCAACCAGAAGGACAGCCTTGGGCATAAGCCTAGAGCCAGGCTCAGCCTCAAGCCTCAGGATCCCTAGCAAGATAGCTGCACAGTGCTGTCACTTCCCCCCATGGCCTCACCTGCACGTGTGTGGGTTGCAGAGCTTTGAGGCTTCTATTGGTGGTTGACAGAGCCATAGCTTGATTGTTCCTTGATCCTACATTAGCAATTTGTTCTCTGTTCCAAGTCCCCATTGCAGCATGCCAGTGTTCATGGTATTCTCTTGGTGAGCGCAGGTCTTAGTTCAATTTACTCTAAGGCAGGCTGTATCTAAGCAATGACTTGAAACCCACAGCAGTAACTCTATCTCCTGCTCAGATAAGGGCTAGCCCTTTTCTGGACCATCTGAGTATGAACCTTGTCAAATACTGGATCTTAAAGAGACAGCCCAATTCCTGAGGAAGCACTTCCCAACAAACCTCTGGCAAGCAGTATCCATCACCAGCCAGTGCAGACTCAGAGACTTGGTGACCACGACTGAGTGCCTCCACTGATTCTGGGGTGCCTCCACTGATTCAGTCTACCACAGAACAACATCACATAGCATTTGCCACCCAGGCTTGAACTACATGGGGGCTGTATTTTAGAAAGCTCTCACTCAGTGACCCCAACCCTACCCTGGACCTCCATGGGGCTCACCAAATTCCCAGGCCACCTTTGAGTCTTCAGGAAGAATCAGGTGTTAAACCCTGTACTTACCCCAATCATGCCCGGAGGGAAGGTTCCATCCTGTTTATAATCTTAATCCTGCCTCTCAGATTCCTGAACAGCATTTCACCAGAGGGAATGATATCACTCGTGGAGATTATGATTCAGTTGCCATTTTTATTGAAGGTAGAGGACCTGCAGAGGAGCTATTTAGTTTGTGCTCTGTTGGAGGTCATATTGGATTAGCAGGGACAAGCCCGAAGTCGTCATCCTGGAGAATAAATGATTGGCTTCCTCAATTAGAAACAAGCAGTCAAAATAAGTGAAAATAAGTGAAGCTTTTGCTTCTTTAAGTAATAAAAAAACTTCAGCTGCAGAAATGGCAGAAGAGGAAGCTATCTTCAAGACAATGATAAGCCTGAAAAAAAATGGCAAAACTCCAGGACCTGAGAACATTCTGGACAAATTTTGCAAGGTATTGGAGGAGATATGCTAGGTCCCACAGTGGAGTCCTTCAGCACTCCCTCCAGAAACTACTACTGTAATTCTCCCTAATGCTGGAGTAGACTTCAACCTATGTACCTTAAAAACCTATAGGTCTATAATGCAAATACGAATGCAAAAGGTGGCTGTAGATGTCTCTTCCTATCAAGTACCTGGGCTGAAATTCTGCAGTGTGTGATGTAGAGGAGGTCCAACTAAAGCAACCTTCTTGGCCTTCAGCTCTATGAATCATTGCTGAATCGCCATATAATGATCTCAGCACAATGAGGCCTACCTGTTTGCACTCCTTGCTGTCAGTTGTTCTATTCAGATCAATCTGGGCTCGCTAGAGAGAGGCAAGCATGTGAAGAAAAATACCCTCTACCAGAAACCCAGAGCAAGTTGTGAAAATGTATATAGCACATGTACCCACCACACACCCCACATTAAAGCCTACTTTACATATATTAGAATGAGCATACATGAATCTGCTGTCGGTGGTCCTCGTCAAACACTAGTGCAATGGAGCTGCTGCTGGGTATCTTGTGACATCCTGAAATATCCCGTATAGGTATGGATACCCTGCTGCACGTTTTTCTAAGAGCCCAAGTGGACCCATTCCTTTCAAAGGGGATGGGTGGCAGAGGGAGAGGGGCTAAAGCATCCTTGTCACCCCTTTAGGGCCAACAGGTGACAAGGCACAGAAGTCTGTGACTTCCTGACAAAACAGGGGCCAGTAGACACAGCCCAAAATTCTGGCTGGGCTTTTCTCATGGCCAAGCCAACTCACAGCAGGGACACTGTGAGCCAACCCCGCAAATTCTTGCTGATGAGGTCATGGGATGAGGAATTGTGGCTGGATTTCCTTCATCGGGTGTGCCAGCAGGGAAGGTGCTCTACCTAGAGCTCAGGCCAGCAGCACCAAATGCCTGCCTGTGGGCCTTTTACCTCTCCATTTAACACAGCTAGTTGTCCTCAGGCCCAGCTTGGGATCTTGTTCCTTTTCTCTTCTTTGGCAAGAACACTATGTAGGGAATGGGCACTGTTTCCTTAGCTGGGCAGAAATCTGGGGGAGGTTCCTCCTTTCCCAAACCATCTTCCTGCCAGTTCCCGCCAAAGGTGCCTGTGGGGTCTTGCCCCTTACTCCTAGACTCCTTCTGGGTCAGCATTTTAGAGGCTCTCAGGCCCCTCCAAACCTACCCATCACGTCTGGGAAATGCTCCCAGCCCTGGCCAAAAATAACTGGTTAGGGCACCATTGCAGCCAGCCCCTCTAGCAGTGCCCCTTACAGTCAACTGCCCACATGTACTGGGAAAGAGAAGGAAGGAGTCCTTGAGAGTTGCACATCAGAGCCTGCAGTGAAGTTTTCAAGTCACTGGGTTTCCCAAGTTGACCTCCCTTAGATCCAGCTACTCCCTCACTTCCACTGACTTCTCCTGTGGCATTTCTAAAGCTGCAGCATCTGCAAGATGTATTCAAGCTCACAGAGAACTATCAACCAAAACCTCAGCCTGGTGTGTCAGCACCCAGCCCCTGCCTTGAGCCATGGGGATGGGGGTAAACTGCTCTACCAACATGGGTTCAAGGACCTGAACCCATTCAAGGTGCTAGTTTCAGCCATCTCCAGCCACAGTCCCCCAACCTCTGGGCTGTTCTGGGGGGAGGGGGGGAGGACGAGGAGGGTGATCTCCTCAGGCCTACTCTCCTTCCTGAAGATATTGCAGATGTCACCTCCTTTATGTCATGGCAGTCCATATCTGCCTCCACCTAGATGCAATCTAGGTGCTGCCATAGCATTCAGTCCCTAGTGCGCAGTCTGCACTGTGTCCACCAGGTAAGGATGTACCAGGACAGCCCATTGCTCAGAGAGACCCTGAGCTCCCAGGAGGAAAACCTCCAAGTCATCCTCTGGACCTGTCTTTGTGAGACGTCCTGGTACAGCAGCCATCACTGTGGCCCACAGTCCTGAGGCATAGCCTCAGCAGGTCCCCATCCCTGCCACTGCAGCAGGGCCACTGCTTGTTGAACCAGCTGTTGTTGCTGCTCCTGGTGTCTCACTCCTAGTTCAGAGATTTGCTGCTGTGGTTGGGTTCTCACCTGCCACCAGAGCTGTCTATTGTCTATTGCATGCTGCTGGACTGGTTCCAAGACATCCATTTTATCAAGAATTCAAGATGGGTTTTGTTCTGAAATCCTCAGCGTCATCAAAGGGGATGAGGGTCTCACTGTTTCCAAACAATTTCTCACAGTGTTCCCCTCCCAGGGCAATCCACAGCCAAGGACCTTGCATTCACTTTGCCCCGGTCAGTCTCATGCTTCTGGTTACGGGACACTTAGGGTCAGATGCCATTCCACCTATTAGGTGTGTAAATGTGCTTGGGTGCGTAAGCACGATTCTTCTCACCCTGCTTGAGCCCCTGGAAAATGAATGCAAAGGTGGCTGAGTCGTCTTCTTCCTCACTGCCTTTTTGTGACTCCGTCTTAAGGAGGAGATGATGGGGTGCTACAAAAGTAGATGTATTAATGGATTTTCAGAGATTTGAACAGGGTGGACTAGAATCATACTTAGGCACCAAAGTCCATTTAGGGGCCCAGTGAATGGATGAGAATCTGGTCCCTGGCCCCCTGCCTCGGACTGTGAAAGTTCACCCCTTCCAGTGTGAATGGTGATCCAAGCAAACCAAGCCCAGGCCATGGTAGGACTCTTCTTCAGAAACCTCATATTCAGAAAACCCCTGAAGGGCCCCTGACCACAGGCACGTTCCCAGGCCAGTCTTCTATTCACAGTCACAAAGCAGTAGCTCAGTGTTTAGCTCTGCTTTTCCTCTGGGCAGGGAGATAAGGAGTTCCTGCCTTCTCCAGGAGCTGTGGCCTGGCTGCCTGCTCTTCTCCTCAGTCCTGCCCCTGGCATTGTCCTTTTCAGTTCCTCCCTCCAAGCCTGACCTCCCTCACGTGCACAAGAAGCCTGAGCTGAGCTGAGCTGATGGAGCCCACAGCAGCTTGCCCATCTTCGGTTGTCCATTGTCAGGCTTGAGAGCTCCACCACCTGCTTTCCACTGAACACAACCCAAATTCTCTCCACATACCTCCACCTGCAGTCATCCTGCAAGCCAGCCTGCATTCATACCATATGCTTACATATGCTGCATTCAGCAAAGCCCCTGCTGCCATAGTCAGCCTCATCATGGAATCTTTTGGCTAAGCCAGTCGAGCTCCATCTGACAGGTTGCTTGGGTTTCTTTGCTCTCACTACTCCTCTGGGCAGGCTATTGCAGAAAGTCCTTGATGGTTAGATACCTTGTAATCTCCCACCTTATTTGTTCACGGCTAGCTTATACTGACTTGTTCTTATGCCAATGCTATCCTTTCATTTAAATAACTCTGCTCCCTCCCTTGTGCTTACCCCCTTGATGTAGTTATAGCAAGCAATCATATCACCTCTCAGTGTCCATTTTTCTGAGCTAACTAAAGCAAACTCTTATAGTCTCTTTTGTTTCCCTTAACAGGGTCTCTCCAATCCCCTGATTGCCCTAGTAGCCTTTCTCTGAGCCTGTTTCAGTTGCAATTGAGTATGGGTGGCCAGAACTGCACTCACGAATCTAGGTAAGGCATTGCCAGTCCTTAAACAATGGTATTAATACTTCCCTATCTCTACTAGATATACTTTGCCTGAAACATCCTTGGAACTTGTTTACTGTTTTCATGGCCACATTGGCATTGGTCACTCATAGTCATCATGTGATCATTCAGTGCACCTCATGCTTTCCCTTTACTTTGTTGTTTCCAACTGAAGAGCTCCCAGCTTATAGCAGAAATTATTGATATTTAAGTGCATGACCCTGCACTTTATGCTGTTAAATGTCATCTCACTTCCATTAATCCAGTCCTCAAGGTCATCCAGTGCTTCCTGTATGATATTCTGATCTGCATTGGTGATGGCACCCAAATTCACATCATCCACAAATGCCATCCCCTCACGGATGCTTTTGGTCACTGATGAAAATATTAAATAAGATCTGTCCCAAAACCAGACTACCAATCCTTGAGGAACTCTATAAGGAACTTCCATCCAGCTTGACAGCAATCTTTTCAATGCTATGTAATGTCTTCTCTTCTTCAGCTAGTTCTTCTCCTGCTTCCCAGTTCTTGAACTAATCCCAATCTTCTTCAGCTGAGTTCCCATTTCACACAGTGTCAAATGTTTTGCCAAAATCTAACTAGATTAGATGTACTGCTTTTCTCCTGTTTAGAAAACCTATTTTCCTTGCAAAGAAAGATTTCAGGCTAATTTACTATAGTTTACTATTGCATTTTAACCCCTTTGCCTCCATTTAATTAATTATTCTTTGCCTCAGTACTTTCTTTGGGTCTTGCATTATATTGAGGTCAGACTAATGGACCTGTACTTGTCCAGAACATTTCCCCCTGCCTTTTTAACCAGAGGTACTAAATTTGCTATGCTGCAGTCATATGGTATCTAACTTAATGAGCTCTATGCTATCAAATCTGACATTTTGTATAACCTGGCTCTCATTCATTGTAGACTGCAATCTGCTTTGTTCCATACCCCTGCACCACATTTGTTCCATGTATCCAGTCCACAGTCAGTCTATACATCCAAACCAACATTCGTTTTGGACACTCCATCCATGATTAATTCTATACACCAATTTCCAGGGATTTCACACCTTAACGCATGTTCATTTTATACATCTCATCTAACATTCATGTCATATCCCAAAGTGCATTCATTCTGTATACCCAGATCCACATTCACCACACATTACAACATTCATTTATTTCATTCATTCATTAATATTCATTTGATATACCCCAACCTGCATTCAGTCAGCATGCCACCAAACCTATTCTTTCCATCAACCTCAATGTGCATTCTTTTCATCCATCCAATTCACATTCAGTCCATACACTCAAATAATATTAATTCTATATAATCGTACCTGCATGAATCCCATTCAACTCAACCCCAGTTCAGTTCATAAATGCTTAAGCCACTAACAGTTCAAATCACACTAATTTCCTACACTCCAATCTGTGTTCACTCAGCATCCAAACACATATTCATCTCATCACATATATCCAAACCACTCTTAATTCTGTTAATTGAATTCACATATGTTTTACATGCCCAAGTTTTTCCACAGTCAAACCAGTGTTCATTCCACAGGACCAAAACCAAATTAATTCCACACCCCAACCTCATTGAACTATACACTGCAAGCTCCATTCCTTACACAGACACCCAGTTCTTATTCATTCCATGCACTCAACCAATATTCAATTCATACAGCCCAATCCACATTAATCTCAAACACAAAAGTCCATATGAGTTGTGTACATCTAAATACATTTACTCAACACCCTTTCATTCCACACACCCTGACTCGCATTCATCCCATATACCCAGCTCCATCTATGATGATTTTATTTCTATATGTAATCATCCATATTTCTATATGTAACCATTCATTCCACACATCCAACAGAATTCTTTCCACACTACCGATACCATTCACACCATACAGCCTAACTCTCAGTCTTCCTGTATATCATAACCCTCATTCATTCCAAACAGCCCAACACCCGTTTGTTCTGTATACCCAACCTGAATTCTGTGCGCAAGTTCTGATATACATGGTATCCACAAACTGTGAACAGCACCAATTCATCCCAGTTCACATTCATTCTAGACACCCCACCCTGAACACATAACATACATCAAGCTAAAATTCCACACCTAGACCCTCATTCATTCTGTCTTCATTTTGTATACCACATTAATCCCAAACACCCCAAATCCATTCCAATTGTAGCTGAAACCATATTCATTTCACACCAGCCAGCATTTACATGTCCTATCCCACATGCATGCCATACATCATAAACCATATGTATTCTTCGCACACGCATGCCGTATACTAAAACCGATATATACTCTTCACACACATGCATGCCATACAACACAATCCACAGATGTTGCCTACACTGCAACTTACATGTATTCCGTACAACACAACCCACATGTTCCACACACTAAAACCCACCTGCGTTCCACACACCAGAATCTATGTGCACCCCAACCAGTTTTAAGTCAAAATGCCAAGCCCCATTCTTTGTGCACACTGTGTAGTCAACCCACACATGCCAACCCTGTTTATTCCATATATCCTGAATCTCATTTGTTCCATATGCCAATACCTTTTTTTCAAACATCCCAGTTCCCATTCCTTCCATAAATCTCAGCTCACATTCAATCTGCACTGCAACCCACAGTCTATTCATACACATCAACATCTATTCATTCCATCCATCCATCCCTTCCATAAGACAACCCATTCTTTCCAAACTCCAACGTGCATTTGATCCATACCTGCCAAATCCATGCATTCCCTGTACTGCAACCAGCATTCATGCTATGTACCATAACTTGCTTTCCTTCTATATGCCAACCCACATTCATTCCACACACTGCAAACCACGCTCATTCCATACAACCTCATTGTGACAGGGAGCAAGAGACCCTTGTCATTCTAAGTAGAGAATGCAGCAGGCCAGGCCAGGCTGGAGCACAGGCTGGCCATTAGACAAAGGGGAAACCCCTGTGTGTGGCTGGTAAGTCACATGACCAGAAGGGGTGGGGCTTAGAGGCATATAAACCCAGGCCTGATGCAAGGTGGGAACCAGCAGTCTAGCTTTGTATGCTGCAGGAAGCAGAGCTCTAGGGAAGGAGGGGCTGAAAGAGCTTGGCAAGCACCCAAGCCACCCATGAGAGCTGGGAGGTGAGAGCCCAAAGAGAGTTAGGCCCACAGGATGGCATAAACCCAGAGTGGGAGAGAGTTTTTATTGAAAAGGGTCACTTGTATTTGCATTATGTTTAATTTGATACTGGAGGACTGGATTGTGTTTATGGGGGGTGTCATGAAAACCACAAGGGTTCATAGAGCCTGGTGGGGGTCAGGGACCATGCTGAATGGCATGAGAACAGCCTGGCTTGGGTCAGGGACCTAGGAGGCTGAGTGTTAGAAAAGCAATTTTGCTCAAGTCAGGGACCCCAGGGGGCTGAGAAGTAAAAGAGGACCCTTGCCTGGACCCCTGGAATCCCAGGGGGCTGAAGAGGCCAAAAAGGGCAAGCCAGAAACCAAGGTCTGGGGCAGTGGACCTAGGATGAGCGGGGGCAAAGTCAGAGAAAAAGGGCTGAAGCCATGAAGACTGAAGCCCTGTCAAAGGTTTGAGGCCTGGGGGTGGGGCTAAGTGGCCCCTCCAAAGTGATCGAGTACTATCAGTGAGGCATGGGCATAGTTAGACATGAGGACAGAGACCACAAATGCAGCCCATAAGGCAGCTAGTTCTTCGAGGCACTGACAGGGCCATGAGGGCCACAGATTAGTGCCCAGGGGGCAAAACTGAAACAAGTTGGTTGAGGACTTGAGGCTCACTTCAGGATACTGTGGCAGGCTTCCTGTACTCTATAAGAAACATCAAGGCATAGTGGGTGAGGTTAAAAAGGGAGGGTACCCCTAGGAGCCAGAGTGGGACAGGAGTCACTAGGTCACTAGAGGGCATCACAACCACCCCTCGGGCCAGGCTCACGACCCAGACCCCTACCCGTATTCTTTTTGTATACACTATTCATCCCATGCACTCAGCCTGCATCCATTCCACCCATGATCCACATTCAAGTCATATGCCCCAACATCCATTTCTTCCACATCCGAAATCAGGTTTCATCCATGTGTCCCAACTGACATCATTCCATACTACCAGCCCACCTCACCCTTTACACCCCACCCTCCAATCATTCCATATATCCCGGCCTCTTCCCCCGCTACACCCAACCCCACATTCGTTTCATACAGCCAACCCAGTTAGTGTTCAGAGGCAGGCTTGGAGTGTGCTGGTCCATGCTGCCTTCAAGGGCTGTGATATAGTTTCATAGTTTCATAGTTGGTAGGGTCGGAAGGGACCTGAGCAGATCATCAAGTCCGATCCCCTGCCATGGCAGGAAAAAGTACTGGGATCAAACGACCCCAGCAAGGTGTTCATCTAACCTCCTCTTAAAGACCCCCAGGGTAGGAGCCAGCACCACTTCGCTTGGAAGTTGGTTCCAGGTCCTAGCCGCCCTGACTGTGAAGTAGCGCCTCCTGATGTCTAGTCTGAATCTACCCTCTGCCAGCTTGTGACCGTTATTTCTAGTCACTCCTGGTAGTGCTCGGGGGAACAGGGACCCCCCCCAATGCCTGCTGGTCCCCTCTGACTAGTTTGTAACAGGCCACTAGATCCCCCCTCAGCCTTCCCTTGTGGAGGCTGAACAGATTCAGGTCCCTTAGCCTCTCCTCGTAGGGCCTGCCCTGCTGCCCCCTGATCATGCAGGTGCCCCTCCTCTGGACCCTCTCAATGCTGTCCACATCTCTCCATAAGTGCAGCACCCAGTACCGGACGCAGTACTCCAACTGCGGCCTGACCAGTGCCGCATAGAGGGTGAGGATCACCTCCTTGGACCTGCTTGAGATACATCTGTGGATGCATGACAAGGGGTGGTTGGCCTTCCTGACTGCGTCTCCACACTGTCAGCCCATGTTCATTGTGGCATCAATAATGACTCCAAGATCCTTTTCTGCCTCTGCACTGATGAGAAGGGAGTTTCCCAGCCTGTAGGTATGCTGCCGGTTCTTCCTCCCCACGTGCAGCACCTTGTACTTGTCAGTGTTGAAACCCATCCTGTTCTCATCTGCCCACTCCTGTACCCTGTCTAGGTCCAATTGCAGCCTATTCCTCCATATGATTGGCACTGCTTCACTCCCATCCAAGAGCTCCTCCAAGGTTTACCTAAGTGGCTGTTTTTTCATTAGTACCTCCTCAGCATCTGCTAGGATCAACTTGGCAACCAGATCTGACTTTTTTTCTTGTTACTTAAACAAAACAAGGCCGTTGCAGGCTGGCATTCAGTAGAACATACTGAGTTATGGATGAGGTACCTGATATTGGGTTTGTTGTGGCCATGGTGGGGGATGATCTCTTTATCAAGGCCCTGGTACACAATATCCATTTCAGTGTGCAAAGTGGGAGGCCCCTTCGGTGCCCTGGGGGTTAGCCCTGGCCAGCTTCCCCAGGGTGGGAGACTGTGAACCTCAGTGCACAAGCCAGACACATGGGGTGGCTTACTCCCGCTCTATGAAATCTTACCCTTTTCTTCACCCTGCTATCTCCTGCCTGGCCCTCGGGAGTTTGCCTTTCAGCCTATGCTCTGTAAGAGCCCTCTCCCCTGACCACCCCGGATGCACCACTTGAGTCTTCTGCACAATGTCCAGTGAATCTGCCTCTGAAACTCACCCTGCAGACACCTCTATGGACTCATGCTCCGTACCCTCTTTTCTTGTCCTTCTGTCCCACTGGGAGAACAGCAAGCAGGACTTCCCACCACCTGTGAAAGTCAAGGCACCCGAGGGCTTAGCCTCTGCACCCAAGACCTGCTGGGGAATAAAGGTTGATGACTCTTGTACAGAGCCTCAAGCACAGGTGCACTGATGCTGCCATTCATGGTGTCTCCAGTGACTTCCCCTTCCATACACCTACCTTGAGTGTGCCAGGCTGCAGCTGTCAGGCAGTGGCTGCAAATTTGAGGCTGCAGCCTGCCACCCTCCAGCTGACCAGTCAGGCTGGGCAGAGCTGGCTGGAAGCCTCTGTCAGGGTCTAGCTATCCGCTCACTCCCCACCACTGAAGTGGCCAGCTGGGATCAGCTGGCCTTGCACTTCCCTCCAGATAAACCCCTGTATAGGAACAGGATGTGTCTGGGCCATATGGCTTACCCTGAAACCAGGCTGCTTTGGTGTTTCCCCCAGCCCCCACCTTGCTTGATCTCCTGGCTTCTCAGCTTGGGTCGCCCTCTGACTCCGCGTTCCACCTGATCCCCCAGCTTCCTGACTAAGCCTGTTCTCTGACCCAGGCCCAGATTGACCTTGTGGCCACCCACAACCCAGGATGACAGCAGCCCCTGGCTGGGCTCCCCCAGAGTGCTGTGCTGAGGTGCTGGCTGCTCTCCTTTCCATACCTCCTTATATGCACCCACCCCAACCATAGCACCACAATGCTGTGAGACCTTCTCACTGACTTCCTTCTGGCCAAGATGGCCCTCTGGGTGGGTGCTTTGTCATGGCAGGGCTCCTTTCTCTTCCCTTGTCATGTCAAAAGTCTGGGCAGAGCTCCTTTGGGAACAGGCCATGGGCATTTTGGCCCCTTGGAAGAGTCATGAATAACACCTGGGGGTTCTCTACTTGATGCCACCCTAGGAGCCCTCATGTTGAATCAGTTATCTCGCCTGCCCCTTTGTTTTCTTTCTATTGCTTGTCTCCAGATTCAGTTGGGATCTGGCTTTCTTTCTCCCCCTCAGCTGCAGGGCTGAGGTGTTAGTTCTCTGTGGACCTTGGCCCACCCATCTCAGGGCTTCAACTCGATCTGCATTCATTTCACACACCCAACCCACTTTTATTCCATGCTATTTCCCCGCCAGCTATGCTTACTCACACCCAGCTCTCCAAACCTCACTTCTCTTATACACACCTGCTCAGATGCATAGAATGCGTACTGGTCTGTACTCAGTCCCCATCCTAACCCACCTTCCATCTCTGCCCTAATAGGCGATCATTTCATACACCCAACCCCAATTTTTTCCATACCCCTGAAGCCCTTTTTGGCCCTTCAGGACACACAGACATCCACATCCGTTCCACACCCCCTGCCCACTTCCATTTGAAAAACCAGCTTACTTCATTCCACCCATCCCCACGCTGCATTCACCCCCCAACACATATACACACAGCAGTTCCCAGGCCTGCCCCCTCTGTGGGTCTCCCCTGAAGTTGTCCCCTCCAAAAGGGGAGGTGGGGACTGCCCTAACCTATAGGCAAATCCCGTTCAGTTTCTCCTGCCCAATATGGAAGAGCAGACAACCTGAGCTGCTGCCGGGGTACCACTGAAGTGTGCAGCCCCTTGCGCCAAGACCTAGCACTTGGTTTTCCAGCAGCTCCCACTCCTTCTGGTTCTCTTTGCCTCCGTCCCACTTGCCACATCAGGGATAATGAAGACCAGAGTACCATAAAGTTATGGGAATGAAGTGCTAGATGGGATGTCCAGTCATCATCTAGTCCTACTTCTTCATGGAAGCAGGATCAGGAATACCTAAAATGCCCCCAACAGATGTTTTTCAAACCAGTTCTAAAACCCACAAGTGAAGGAAATGCCACAGTATCCTGATGTCTCCTGTTCCTGTCCATAACTTGTCTGATAGTTAGAAAGCTTGGCCTAACATCCAACCTAACTCTTTGCTGAGAATTAAGCTGATTTCTCCTTGCCCTTCTCATTGTGAACGTGGAGAACAATTGATCATGATCTTCTTTATAAATATATTTCATGTCTTGGAAGACTGCTATCATCTCTTGGGCATATCTGGGATTCCTTAGCTAAACCTAATTCCTTCCACCTTTCCTTTAGGTTATATTGTCAAATTTTCTTACCATACCTGTTGCTCTCCACTGGACTCTTTTCCATTTGTCTCTTTCTTACAGAGCAGAGCCCCCGAATTGCCTCCTTTCTCCATCTGAAGCCTCACCAGCAGTGAACAGAATGGAATAATTATCTTCCATGCCTTACATGGGACACTTCTATAAATACATCTCAGGATGGAATTTGTCCCTTTATTTGTAATTGCATCCTACTGTTGATTCATATTTGTGACCTGCTATTACCTCCAGATCCTTTTCTGGCAGACTGCTGCCTACCTGCTTATTTATCCATGCATTTGATTTCTCCTTTCCATGTGTGCCACTTTGCCCTTATCTTTGCACAACTTCATTTTATTGAATTAAGATCTTCTCTTCCATTTGATTTTGAATTCTGATCCTGTTCTTCAGAGTGCTTGAGGGCCCTCTTATCCCTTGGTTCAATACTCCACTTCAGACCCTCTGCTGATAATTACTTTTTGACAGTGATTTTACAACTTTTTTACACCTCCTTGTGGTGATTTCATCTAGACCCTATTTCTCTAGTTTTCTTGTGAAAATGCCACGTGGGACAGTGCCAAAAGCTGTGCTAAATTCAAAATATCCCATATCTACTGCCTCCCCCTTATCCATGAGCCTAGTTATCCATCAAAGAAGGATTGGTTTGATAAGATTTTTCTTGGCAATCCCATGTGGGATTTTCTTTTTCACCTCAAGATGCTCATTAAACAATTGTTTAATAAACTTGTTCCAGGACCTTTCTCTGGATTGAAGTGAGGCTCACTGGTCTCATTCCCTGGGTCCTGCTTGTCCCCCTTTTTAAAGGTAGATGATTGTTGCTCTTTCTTCATTCTCTGGGTCTTGCATCGTCCTTCACAAGTTCTCAGATATCACCATTAGTGGTTCAGAGATTGCTTCAGCTTCTTCCTGATGTACTGTAGGATGAATTTCATCAGGCCCTGCATCTCCTTCAGATACTGTTTGAGCTGGTCTGTCCTTATCCTGGCTTATGCTCTTGTTAAAATTAGTTGCATTATGTGTCTGGTCGCAATTTAATTTTTTTCATGGAAGTATTAAATAGTTCACTTTCATCTGCATCAGCCATTATTAACTCTCCTTGCCTGTTAAACTCTGGACCTATATTGTCTCTCATTTTCCTTTTGCTTCTAATGTGTTTATAGAACATTTATGTTGCTGCCTCTTCTCCCAATGGCTGGAAGCATCTAGGTAGGGGGCATAGCTTGTGAACCTATTGTTCCCCATCCCAGGATGGTTGCTGCACATGCCCTGCATTCACACCCTACCCATGTGCCCCCATATATCCCCATTCCCTCCTGAGCCCCATCTGCTTAAGCGATAACACCCCCAAGTGCCTTGTTGTTCTAGGAGTCAGACAGGAGGGACAAAGGCCTCCCTTTCTGCTGACTTCATGGGGTAGCCAGGCACCCTCACCCATCTTCATTCATGGGGGGATAACTGCTCCCTGCCCTCACATTCCTACAGAGCTCCAGGATCCTCAGGAAAAAAGGTGGTGGCCCTCCCCAATAGCTACGCAGCAGGACTAGGCTTGGCTTTCAATCTGCAGGAAACTCTGCTCCTTGTGGTGTTGAGGGATTCCTGGTAGTATAAGAGTTTCCTTCTAATCAAAAAACACCCCAGCAAGAAAGCAGGGAATGCTGATAGATTGCAGAGGGAATAAGAGAAGGCTCCAAGTGGGGGCAGCTGCATTAGACAGACCCTTGATGCACGCACTGTGGGATTGCTGCTCCATGGTACAATCAGACCAGCCGACTTGAAGTGGTTCCTCCATCAGGCCACTCTTCTGACAAATGCCATTCTCTGCAACAAGCAAGCCATGGGAATGAGAGTATTTTTAGCCAAACCTGCCAGAGACATAGCTTTGGGGGAAGAAAGAAGCCTCTGAGGTATAGCATGGTAAGAGAAATTGTCTTTAAGAGACTGTGTCAGTTACACCTGACTCCAAGAAGGCCAAAAAAATACAGGTTG
>NW_005842600.1:144846-145961 GCF_000455745.1 Alligator sinensis | reverse complement strand
TAGGGAAAGTGATGACTTCCATATGACGGATACATCCATTTACCAAAGCATACTGAGGTATAGCCCGTAGCCTAATATTACAACAGGCTGAACGTTAATTACTCCAAGAACCTCCTCTGCAGCTTTCTCATGGAAATGGTTTCACTTGCTGAAATAAAGAATGAATCTCTCATCTGTTAGTCCGTCCAAATTATGGATAGCTTCTCACTGGAAAAGAAGACACTGCTTTCAATTACAGCTATTTTTTAAAACACAATGAGATATTATTGTTACAGTAAATTAATGCATTTGTTATACACACAACAAAGAGGGCATTCAGATATTGGGTTATCAATTATTCAATATTCTGATGAAGCAATTTCACTCAAAATTACTTTTGACACATTTCTTTGCATTTTAATAAGTAGACTAGTCTTGCCATAGTGTGTTGAGAGGAGTCAAGATACAACAATCTTTCCATTAAGTAAAACACCAGAAGCAAAGGGCCTTGGAGGGATTATCTAGTCACTTGGGTTACTAAAAAAAATGGGTCATTCTTTGCTTGTGTAGTGTTTCTCTAAAGGGAAAGTGGGAAATTCTTGCAATGGTTAAGGTCGCATTTCTGGAGGAGCCACTTCACATCAGCTGCTTGGGGGTTAGTTTCACCAAAGCTCCAGTGAACTTTCCAATGCTGTGTTCAGTGTAAAATGGGTCTAAGATAAAGGGGATGTATGGGTGATGCATTGGTCAGAGATACGACAGGCCACTTAAGAGCTGCAGCAGCTCCCAACAAGAGGTTGGATAATATTGGTCAGGTGTGATCTAGGTGTATCAATACCTATATTCTACTGTGGGGATTTCTTAGGCTTCTGGGCTTTACTGTTTGCCATCTGGGGTGGGGAAGGAATTTATTTCCCCTTCTCTTATTGCACGTCAGGGTTTTATTTCACCTTTCTCAGAAGCAGGGTCTTGGCTACAGCCAAGGCTGAGGAGTTTGACTGGGCTGTGTCAATGCTTCTGCTGGGA
Organism: Alligator sinensis; assembly: GCF_000455745.1. Lineage (NCBI taxonomy): Eukaryota > Metazoa > Chordata > Crocodylia > Alligatoridae > Alligator > Alligator sinensis. The sequence goes on along the minus strand of NW_005842600.1, from coordinate 144,956 downwards.
CGAAAACCCAGAGGTTCCTGGCTAGAGGGTCTTGTCTCTCCTTTCAGGGTCAGGAAGGAATATTATCCCCTGTTTGGACTGGTGTGGACTTGGGGGGGGGGGGGGGTCCT
>NW_005842600.1:141623-144836 GCF_000455745.1 Alligator sinensis | reverse complement strand
TGGGGGGGGTGGGGTGTTCCTTGCTCTGCAGTGGGGGCATGGCCTTCTTTCTGGGATCTCTCAAACATATTTTAATAATCCTTCCAGCAGCAGGACATTAGTCACTGCTGTCCCCCTACTTAAACCATGCTAAGCTTGGTGGTTGCGTGAGTTGAGTTGCCTGTGCAGTTTTAGTAATAAGTTAGAGAAGGATTTGCTTGGGAGGATCTGGTCTCAGGCAGGGCATTGGACTAAATGATCTCTGGAGGCCCTTTCTCACCTGATTTCCCTATTGTTTTGTGAATCTATGAAATTGAAGTTGCCTCCATCTGTAGATGGCCTAGCTACTGCTCCCAGGGATATATGGTAGAATAGCTGAAACTGCACAGAAAGCAAAGAAGAAGAAATTGGAGACAGAGGGATTCTTCCTGCTTCATATCACCACAGCCTAATCCCATCTATTTCTGCTATGTGCATGGTGTCAAGCATCCATCACTGCTATTCTTAATTCATCAAGTGCATCATCTCCTTCCTATCAGAGTTTACCAGGAGAGGGAAAAGACATGAATGAGATTGACCAGATGAGAGCAGAGTTTTCAAAATCTGTCTAGCAGCACAAGTGCAAACTGAAGAAGTAGGAAGACAGAAATGACTCCCCTTAATCTTTAGCTGGCTCTACTGAATGAGAAATTGACTCTGAGAACTCATCAGAACCTCCTTTTCCCTTCCAAAAAAAATTTTTCTGGGATCTTTTGTTATAGCCTCCAGTTATGATGCAGCCTCCCTTCTGCAAAGATCTTGCCTTGGACTTCTTGCAAAAGGGCAAAGTCAAGACCTGCCATTAAACAAATCCATGTAATGATCCATTTTCCTACAGTATAAAGGATAGGCAGGAAGAAAGGGAAATAAGAGAAACTAGAAAAGCTTCAATTCCAAGTGGAAGTGACTGAATCTAGAAGAACAAAGCAGCTACCTAAGAGGCTTACTATTGCACTTTGCATCTGTCCAGCTTTGAAAGAGATAGTCTGGATGAGATGGATAAAGAACCCAAACTTTAGTTTTCTTGCTTGCTTGTTTTTTTTGGGTCATCTTAAAGCAGAATCATTGGCTGGATGATGAACTACCAACACATAGCCATGCTCCTCATGGCGCACTTCCTGTGTGCACACACTGCTGAGAAGACTCAAAAGCCATAGCCAAGGTGTCCGCTTAGTGCAGGATCACCACACGCAGACCCGTACATGACTTACTTTGCAGCAGACCATGGAAGCAATCAAGCAAAAGCATTTGGGGGTTATGGACTTGCTCACATCTGTTGCTCAACTTGTTGTTTTAATTTAATTGTCTTTACCTGCCCTTCATTGTGAAGGAAGTTATGATAGTGCCCTTTTATGAATTCTCTCGGTGAAAGCTCATCTGAGTCTTTCCCGAATTCAGCTAAGGAAGAACCCTTTGCTTCAATAGCTCATTCAAGACATCCAAACAAGGCAGAATTCTCCCTCTGGTTTGATGATGGGACATGGGCTGCGTGAGAAAGGAGGGACCACTGAATGCATCACGCATGGTAGCTCTGTGAAGGCATTCTTCTTCCTGCCATCCAGTGAACCTTTGCTGGAAGAAACTTCTTTATCGGCACATAAGGCCAGATCGCAAGCCTGTCCAAGTCTAAGGAAATCTTTCCATTTGCTCCCACGGGCTTTGGATCAAGCCTGAAAACCTACAGAGAATGAACACACTTCTAGACCTCAGTGAGGCCATCCTTGAATATTTTTCTTTAAGAAAAAGCAGATGACGTAAGAATTACACTTTTTTTTTTCTCTTAGTCCTCAGTATGGCAATCGCCCAGCTGTTAAAGAGGCCTCTTTTAAGCCAGTACATAAGGGTATAACTGGATCCAGTGCCTGAAAGTCAACATAGACCAATTCAGACAAGAATTTTTTTTTAACGGTGCAGATAATGAGTCTAAGTCATGGCCAGATATCTTTCTAGAGGATATATTTTAGTTCATCCAGCGATGACGGACCTGGCGCAGGAGACACTAGGTGATATTCTCTGCCTGGTGTCACAAAGACAGTCAGGGTAGATGCTCATAATGGTCCAGTTTGGATTCAGACTCTACAAATCTGGTAGATAGCACAGCCACCTGCCACTGAGCTCTTAAACACAGTGAATGTGTGTTACTGTTCTTCAGATATTCAGGTGGGCAGGAGCTTGGCAGAATGAGCCACTGGTGTCCCTTTGTCATGTTCTTCAAGGAAACCTATGTGGCCGCCTCTTGTGGAGCTGGGCTTTCGCGCCTGCCCCTTCTCCAGAGCTTCTTCTAAGGGACGGTTTGGTTCTGCTCCGAAGAGAGTAATCAAAAACAGGAATGAGCCCCAAATGTACAGAGGCTGGGATCCTCAACTTTTGGAGACCCAAGGCTTGCTCCTTCAACTCGAGGCACCCCTTCAAAAATGCAGGCTGTGAGCTTCCACTCGCTTGGTGGAGGACAGAAAAAAAGGGGGGGGGAGGGGGGCGTTTTCTCTCCTGGAATGAACTCCCCAAGACCCCAGTGGCGCAGGCCTACGTGATGTGCATGGGGAGTGAGGGCTGAAAGCCCCTGCGAGCCAGGGCCACCAAGTGCACATCAGGTGGTTTCTTCTTCAGGGGACTGGAAGAGAAACCAGGGCTAGGGGCGGAGGTGTAAGGGCACAGCTGCCCTCCACCCAGCCGAAGGAGGCGTGAGTGCCCTCCGACAAGCCTGGGGACAGGACAGTCATAGGGCTGGAGGGGAGGTCACAGCGAGTCCTACCTCCGGTTCCAAGCAGAAGCAGCCCCAAGGACCTCATCCCAGTCAAAGCTTTGTCTGGCCGGGTCTTCAAAGCCTCCAGGGATAGAGTCTCCCCCACCTCTGCGGGCAGCCTGGCCCGGCGCTTCCCCGCCCATTGGAAAGTTCATCCTGATCTCGGAGCCCGGCTCCCCTTGCTGCCACTTGAGCCCGTTGCTCCTCGCTCTGTCACCCCCGCAGAAGCAGCCCCAAGGACCTCATCCCAGTCAAAGCTTTGTCTGGCCGGGTCTTCAAAGCCTCCAGGGATAGAGTCTCCCCCACCTCTGCGGGCAGCCTGGCCCGGCGCTTCCCCGCCCATTGGAAAGTTCATCCTGATCTCGGAGCCCGGCTCCCCTTGCTGCCACTTGAGCCCGTTGCTCCTCGCTCTGTCACCCCCCGCTCCATCCGCCTCGGGCTCCTCTTGCGCA
>NW_005842600.1:124580-140907 GCF_000455745.1 Alligator sinensis | reverse complement strand
GTTGCATTTAAAGTGGAGCTGCATGGCAAAGTCATGGAGGTGGACTACTCCGTCCCCAAGAAGCTGAGGTAAAGCCCGCGCCCTCCCCCGCGGCTCCTGCCCCAGCCACTGCCCCTGCCCTGCCCCGGGGGCACCGGCGGGGCTGGGGACAGCTGCGTTTTTACTTTCATTATGGGCCACCCGAGGCACAGCGGCGCCCGGCTCGGGCTGTCCAGCCGCTGGGACTTGTTTACCGACTTGGAAAAGTCTCTAGCAGCCCCCCCCGCCCCCCGTGCCCAAAGCGCGCCCTGGCAGCGCCAGCCTGGCCCCACGGCTCCCTCCTGACCCTACCCGCTGAAATCCCCCCCAGCCCCTGGCGCTGCCCGTGTGAGGGGGGGGGGGGGGGGGGTTGGGTTTTGTTGTTTTTCGGGCTCTGCCATGGCTGAGCACCGCTGGCGGGCGGCGTGATGCGGGCTGTGTCCTCCATGCCGGCCTGCCCACCAGGCGCTGGGGGCCACAGCACCTTGGCTCGGCTCCGGAGAGCCCCAGCTGCTCCAAGCCAGGTTGCGGGGCCACGGCGGCCTGGCCCGAGCCTCCCGAAAGGCTGGTCCGGTGGAGGCGCCAGGGTGGGGAGCGGGAGCGGGACCACCCCAGGGTGGCACTGAATGCGGTGCAGCCTAGATGGAGCGCTCTCTGTGCGCGCAGGTGAAGCTGCCGCTAACCCCCGGGTTGCATTGTCTTTGCCTTCTTTTTTATTCCGGCTGCGGGCAGTGACATGTCTCCCCTTGGTGGCTCTCCTGATTTGAGATGTGACGCGTTCATAAAAGCCTTTTTTATTTTTTTTTGTTTGGTGGGGTTTTTTTTGTTTTGTTTTGTTTTGTTTTTTCTTTTTTTTTGGTGGCCATTTGGGTTGGGAGGAAATTAAGGCGAAGCCCTTGATCCTCCCAACTCGGATTTGATTTTAGACGTTGTTCTAATGCTGGCAATAGAAGCAACTGTTATTGTTCTACTGGGGCAGCTGTTTAGCACAAACTTCTGTAAACTGACAAGGTTTGCTGCTAATGTAGGGGCAGGCAGTTTTTAATCTTCATAAATACAGCTGCGGGCAATGTAACAGATACAGGGGTCTAGCAATTCAAATGGTTCCAACAGGAGTGGTTGTGGGGTTTTTTTTGTTTTGGCTTGGGCTATCTCTTGCAGGGATGGTAATAATATTTAAACTGCATTTGGAAGGGAGAAAGTTGCGTGTACCATTTTGACTCGAGTTTTTCTTCTTTTTTTTTTTTTTTTTTGAGAGAGAGAGCGAGTTCTGGTCTGTTAACGTAGGACTGTGTCCCATGTTGGTGAAACTTTTTGAGCAGGGGAGAAATCCTCTTCTCATCCCATGTATTGAATTCAAAGAAAGTGCCACGAGAGACTGACGTCACAACCCTTAAAGAGTGATGGGATCAAATATGGCAGGGCACTTCTGAATGTGCAGTCTTACTGGGTGTTTTCCTGCTCTGAATCTCCCCAGTGATAGGCAGGAAGATGAAAACTTCAACACCAGTTTCTCCTTGAAAATACCTTTGTTGCCTGCTAGATACTGCAGTAGTTCCAAGGCTTGGGATGTGTTGTTTGCATTTGATGCGAGCTTTGTACAGAAGCATTACAAAACGGAACGCAGGGTTTTGCTTTTACCAACGGGAGGTCTCCCCTTCCTTTTCACGTATTTACAATTACTTTGGTCATTTGAAGGATCCTTGACTTGAACCTTTTTACCAGGTGTTTAGAAGATTGAATCTCAGGATATGTAGGATGTGTAATTTATTTATATTTTTAATTAAGTGTGTGTGTGGGGAGGAAGCCTAGAATTTATTCTATAGCTGCAATGTTTTTTGAGCACGTGTCTGTGTAAAATGTCCATGTTTTGTGATTCAGTGGAAATGCAGGCTAAGTATACAGACTGCATACAGGACTCTCAAATGTGTTAACTTAGTGCTGCTGCTATTTCAGTCTCATACTGGAGGTTCTCAGTGTGGTGATTTTTCAAGTAGTATTTTCAAAATACATGGGAAGTAAGCGTGTACAGTCAAAGCTCCGTGAGAAATGGTTAATGTTTGGCAGCATGTATGACATGGCTCCTAACGCACATATGTGAAGGATGTGGCAGTGTTGGGGTTTCTTCTACAATGAACACGCACAATTCTACCTAAAACAACAAAACAAAAAACCCCCAAAAGTGGGGAAAAAGCCATACATAGTGTTTCGAAGCAACTAAATCTCTTCAATAACTTTTTCTCGGCGTTCTTGCACTTTTAGGACTTTTGTTAGAATGACAGAGTTAGATCCCTGTGAGTTAGAAGCACAGGTCTCTGGGGAAGGCTTAGTTTCCACGTCTGTTACTTCATGTTGCATTAAGAAAAAAGATGTGAACTGTGATTTCATCCTTACTGCAGCCTTAGTAACTGTGGGAGGGAAGAGGGGGTGGTGAGGGAGGGGAGGTCCTAATGTTACCTATGGGGGGAAAAAAAATCACTGCACAGTCCAGAGAAAAATGTTCGTATTTCTGTTGCCCCCCTCCCCAGCCCTTTAATTTTACTCTCCTTTCAGCTGCGCCCAAGTTCTCTACTTCAGCTTGGAACCTTGATTTCTTTTAATTGTTGAAATCTGATTTAAATCTTGTCTTTCCCCACCCCCCTCTCTCAAAATATAGTTGGGCTGTGTTTTATGTACTTTGTCAGTCTAGTGGTGTATCAATAAGGTTGGACTTTTCATCCTGTTTTTTATTACGTTATTTTGACCTGGAATATGGGCTCTCACAGTTGTGCCTTTGGTTTTTCAATAGGTGCCCCTTGAAGTATTCTAGTGTTTGTGGAATTTCTGTATCAAGGCAAATCTCCCATGTAGCTTTTAGGAGTTGCCCAAATTTTGCTGCTCTTGCCCTGTGCTCACAGGATTCAGGCAAAATTCCCCTTGGCTTTGGAGGGGGATTGTTTTTAATTAGATGTGTAGTATTTGAGGACTTTCCATGTTATATAGATGATGTTACTCTCCTATCGTTTTAATACCATGTGACCATAATGTAGTGAATATACCCAGGGGGCACCTCTCCTGATCCCTAGATTTGGTCCAAGCTGAGTTTATATAAAATATTCTAAAATGTTTTGGGTCCAGGTTTGTTTTATGCTTTATTGGTTTTGGTTGACACACTTTATGCTGTGACATGTTTGGACTGGGAGTGCAGCATTTGAATGGTTTTGTGTTGGATTTAATTGAAGAAGGGAAACCTGATAAGATGTCTGTTAAAATGTGTTTGAAATCTCTCTGGATGTGCAGACAGTAAGGTTCATTTGTACTGCTAGGTTTAGTTAATAGAATTTTCTTGAGTGTCTTCAGGAACTGTTTTGCTTTTATTTATTTCCCACCCCCCCAAAAAATACAAAATAAAATGACATCCATTCTAATCCAAAGGTGTTTACATAGCTTAAAAAATAGTGTAAAAGGGTTAGATGCAGCTCTGTAAATTGATTTCTGCACATCTCCACGTGGTAACACAGACCTGTTGGAGGTGAGCGAGCTGGTGGGGGGGAATATCATGAAGTACTGCAGGAAAGTCTGTGACTTTACCTTTCATGAGTTAAAGCCCAGCAATTGTGTTCTCTCTCATGCAAATGATTTTTGTCTCCTATAGGAATGTTAAAGAAAACAGTATCCCAATTGTATTTATTTGTATGTACAACATTGTGTATAGGCAAACTCAGTTTTTAAAAACCCACTTTATTATAACATCAATTTTAAATCCATTAGAAACAAAGAATACATTATTTGGTTAAAATAGGATGTTATCAGCCTGTTTCAAGAATCTGCTGAATTGGAAATGTAACATTTAAAAGAAATTTTGCAACTGTGCTTTTAATTGAGATTTGTTATAGTTTGAAACTATGATTATTAATTATAGTCACTGAATACCTGATTAATATTAATAAATATTAAACAATTATGCATTTTTTGTGAAATACTAGAAATACCAAAAAAATCACTACAATGTTAAATCTAATGTAGTGTGTATTTGGCAGAAATAAAACAGATCAATTTGGTAAAGAGTGAAATATAGCAAGTAATTCAATTTAGTGTTACCATAATGCTTTTAATTCTTAGCGTCTTTATTGCTCTTTTGTTTTAAGCTTCTAAATTATTTTTAAGTGTGAAAAACAAGAGCACCAGGAACATGTAGAACAATGGACTGAGCAAGAGAATGAGAAGAACCTTTAATTCTAATTTAATACCAAATTTCTAAAATATTTAAATATTTAGACCATTTAAAAATATTTTATTTGTGCTATTGAATAGCAAACTGGTGGTGGATGCCTGTTCTGTTTTACGTAAAAAAAAAAAAAAAAAGAAAAAAAAAAAAAGAAAAAGAAAATGTCTAATGTATACCCATCTCGTTTTTAAAATCAAGTCTGCCCAATGTAATTTTCATTTAAAAATGTACAATAACTTTCCAGGTTTATTTAGAAAAAAGAAAAAAAGGCAACGACTTTTAGTGAAGTCTTTCAACTTTAAAAATCCTCCCATGCACGTGGCATGTTCTGGGCATCCCCTTTTATTGTTTTCTGTGGATATAGAGCCAGTTGCACAAGAGATAGAGGCAAAGAATACCTGCCAAAATTTCGCTTGTGGATCTAATCTTAGGATGGCTCGAGGAGTAATGATATTTCTCAGTTTTCAAAAGTAATTCTCCTCAGATCTTACCTGCTTTTTAAATATCGTATTAGAGAATGTGAGGGCGAAAGTTAACGTGTCTCTGCAAAATTTGAAGCCCTCGTTAAATAATTTGCTGTTGTTTTTAACAGGAAAAGGAACATTAACGTGGTGTATGCAGATCAATTCTGATAGAAAATTGCATAAAAGTTAAAAAAAAAAAAAAAAAAAAAATTGACCATTTGCTCTATTTACTGAGGAAGATTGTACAGATCTCTGTGTTTTTGCCTAAATGGGGGAAGCTGTACATTTTGGAAGTGATTTTTCCGCATCGAAACTTTTTCTAACTATATGATGCTTAAATGTGAATCACCATTCCAGTCTGAAAAAACGACTGTTCACAACTGTGAGAGCACTTGCCCAAAATGGTTAGAGGCGATGGTCTCAGCTTTGTGTGCAATTTCCATGATTCATTTTCATGGTAGCTGTTTGAAGTAAAGCAATATTCTTTTAAAAAATAGGCAGGACTCTTAGGGTGTAAGATAGGCAGAGTCTTGGGACAGCAAGGCTTGTTAAATGCTTCAGTTGTGGCATACCAAGGGGCAGAAGGACATGACACAAAGAAGAGTGGGCTGCCAATAGGCTAATATAATGACCATCCAGTTGTTTGGTTCAGTTTGTCCTTGACATGCAGAATTGTGACATAAAGGATCATCTTACATGTAAATCATGTTACTGTTTTAGCCAAGGAAGTTCAGCCCTCATCAAGGGAAGGGAAGTCCAGTCAGGAGAGACTGACAGACCTCTTACATCTTTAGTTTCTCCCTCCTTCCTTTTCCTCTGCGCTGTCCTCTCCACACACAGAAGTGATCTTGCGTGGGATACAATGAAAGAAAAACCTGACTTGGCTGATCTGTGAATGCGTTACTTTTTCAAAGCCCATTCAAGCAACATTTTTCAAATGTTAATCAAAGATTTAAATGTCAGCTCCACCGCTGGAATTCTAGAAATGAGCGGGACAGACCCTGGGCATTCTGTGATACAAAACTTAACCAGGATTGTTACGAGAGAAAGAGTATTGACATGGGCTGGAAGAGGATGTTACAGAGACTAGGGGAATTGAACCTCATTGCAGCATGTCTCCATCTTGAGAGTGTCTGATGGTATAAAGAAAATCATTTGAATTTTATTTGCTTTTTTGCACAGGGCTCAATTTAGGCGCAATTAAATTCGAGTTATTCGGCTATTAAAGAATGAGACAGCACGTGTGTACCTACCATGCAGGGTTGTAGTGAAATTTAATTAGTGGGTATTTGCCCCATGTTTTGCAGATGTGAGTTGCTGCATTGCTAAGTATTATTATTTTAGGCAAACAAAATAGCTAACACCTTTGTCGCACTGAAAATATGCATTTCCTCCCCCAAGTTTACTATCATTAAAATATTAAAAAAAAAAAAATCTTTTACTTTACAATTTCCCTGGTTGCTAGCAAACTTGTAATTTTCATTTGGTGGCATGTATGTGTTCTATTTTAGGCAGCCAAATTGCAGTGTTCTTTCAGCATTATTTTTAAGGTCTTATTTTTTCTTTTTTGATCATGAACTTCATTCTGGCTTTCCACATGTTGTTAACAGGGAGAGAGAATAGTTGCAATTTTTTATGTATGGTACTGTGGGAAGAAACTGCAGGAATTATCACATGAGATTCTCAAATGGAGGACTAAAAAGCTTGAATGCTGCTGCTTAATTTTTTTTTTCACAGACCTTGTCTCCACTCAGTGTTATTTCATCACGTACAATTTTAGTCTTGTCCATTTTTAACTGGTGAAATGTAGTGCTTTTTTCAAGTTGTTTTCTTCATTTCCAAACGCTGGTTTATTTGACATTACTTTTTGTCCTTCTGTTTTAGCTCCCCCCCACACGATAAGGAGTTTTTATCTTTAAAAAAAAATCTTTCACCTACTACTGAAGAAGTGTTTTTAAATTTCTAGTGTGGTATTAATTTGCTTGTCCCACTGTCATTCTATATAGACATGGTGTGGAACTTTCTCTGTAAGTGTAATATTTATTGTGGGGGGAGGGGATAGATCTGCATGCCAACACCTATTTCCACATACCCCCCATAAATCTATCCGATGAACAGAAAAATGTTTCAGCCCCTGAATCTGCAGTTTATTTTTAAAAAACATAGTTTTCCCCCTGCTGGGTTAAGACAAAAAGGGAAACCCTTGGAGAAGCTGTCAGAAACAGATGTGTGAATCTCTCAGCTTTATCTGTTGTGTGCATATCTCCCCTGCCCTCCTTACAGTGAAAGCTTATGTTTGCAGCTAGGTGGGTTAACCTGTTACAATCAGGTGGGTTATGAGATGGGAACAGGAAGAAAAAAGTATAGTTCCTAAGAAGCAGTGTGAGATCTTCTTCTCTAAATGCCTTACTTGGGGGAGCAGGAGCTGAAAGGTTGATGAGAACTGAGGAAAAAGCCATGGCTATGTTTCTGCTGCCCCAAAAGTTGCTCAGCAAAGTACACTGCTTGTCACGGCAGTAGGTTTTCTTCCTTCCAGTTTGCTTTGTTCTTGACTTTGTTCCCCCTTTTCCTCCTTTGTTTTACTGCTGAGGTGTAAGTTTTGCAGTAGAATTGAGAGGAAAGGGAGTTGAAATTGTGCTGCCTTTGATGGCCCCACCTTTATTGCTTTCAGAAATCTCTTCTTTTTATAAAGTTGCGAAGATGTGACCAAACTGGAGAGGGCTCAAATTGCATTGGATAGTTTGTTGCAAGAAGCTGTGGTAAATGCCAAGCCTAAATTAAGAAAAGCCATTGTATGATGTTAATTAACTTAATCAAGGCAATTAAGCACAGGGTTGCTGGAAATTTTATATGGGCAGTAACCTGGATTTACAGCAGAGACTGGAGAGCTAGAAGGAAACTTTTTTTTTCCTAAGAACTGCCTTTGGTCCTGTCCTAGGTAGCTGCTTTACAGAACTCCCTGTAGCCCTACACCATAATTTTGTTAGCTGCCATTGCTGCAAAGTGACCTTCTTTTACCAGTTTCTTACCTGGCTGCATGAAATAGGGTTCGCTGTACATCTAGAATGGACATTCTTTTGCAGAGGGCTGGAGAGGGGAGAAAACAACTAAAGCCCCTTTATTTGGTAACGTTTAGGACTAATGTATAACTTCAGTATCCCCTCCCAACCCAGCAAAATGTTGGCATTTATAATTTGGAGGAACTTGACTCCTTCCAGAAGGAATCTGTCTGGTATGTTATAACTCTGGGCGGTGATGTCATTCTCTTATATTCAGCTCTATTTATATATAGCTCATCGATAGGAACTTCTCTCGAATCAAGGATAGGAGTAACGTGTTCTCTTCCCCCAGTCATTTCTGTTTGGTCCATTCAGACTGCAAGCTCTCTGGGGCAGGGAGTTTCCCTTGTCATGCATTGGCCGAAGTGGGTATCAGCCCTGGCTGGTATTACCACAGTGCAGGCTGCAGACAGTGATGGGAATGCCCAGTTGCCATCACTTGGATGTTAGGGTGGGTTGCCCAGAGAGCTAGTTTCATAGCTCAGGACTTCAGTGTAGAAGTGACATGTGCAGAAAATTTGCTCAGAGGAGAAATGCCCTTGTGAGTTTCAGATTCAGGGACTTGTTGGGTACAGCTGGCTCTCCTACTTCCCCAGCTGAAATGCAGAGGGCAGAAAGGCAGAGAATGGCAACAGTAGTAATTTAATGCTGAAATGAAAGGTGCTGGATGCTGATGATGTGCTGTGCATCTTGCCCCTTTCTCCCCTGCCCAGTGTTGCCTGGCATTGCTGTGGGAACTGCTGCAGCCCAGGTTAAGGCATTATGAAGAGAATGGTGCCATGCGGCATGAACGCTCCCCAGTGGTGGCTCTCGCAAGGTGGCATGGAGCAGCAGGCAGAAGGGGAGATGCTGCTGGCTGCCTGGCTTAGCAGTGAAATGGGAAGGAAGAGTCTGGCTCCGGGAGCTCTGGCTGTGCCTGGATTTGTGCTGTGACGGTAGCAGTCCCCTTCTGCAGATCGTGGCATGGCTGGCACCTTCCTTCTGCTATTTCCTTCTGCTGTAAACAGATCAGCTGTGGTGCGGGTGCAAGCTCAGAGCTGTGCTTCTCTCTGCCTTCATTGCTTTCTGTCAGACCTTCCTTGACACCTCTCACTCAACCACGCTGCCCGTCAGCCCCAGCTGGCTTTGCCAGCCTCCCCTGAGGAGGGTCATCACAGCCCTAGATTCAGCTCAGCTCACTGTGCTGGCCACTCCCTGTCCTTCCAGCTGGCCCTTCGTACCTTTTGCATTGCTCTTTGCCCCTTCCCTGGAGTCTGCCCGGTGTCTGTGGCCCTCTCTGTTCTGCCATCACAACCTCACTGTCTTCCCTCAGCTGCCTTCCTCCCTCTGTGCCCCCAGCTGCCTCCTCTGCTTCTGCTCCCAGGGCTGGGCAGACTGGAGAAACCTGCAGGATCCCTGCCAGTTGCTGTCCTTGTCAGCTGGTTCTCCTTTCTACCTGCCCCCTGGGAGCCCTGCCATGGAGCCCCAGCCCTCTCACCCACTTCCCTTGCTTTTCTCCTTAAAGCTACTTCCTCTGCTTTGTCCCTGGTCCTACTGGGGTCTTGCAGAGAAGGGAGCTGACCTGGTGAGAGCCACTTCCTCACCTGCTGCCTCCTCTTCGCTAGTTTTTGACTTGGTCTCTAGCCTGGTGTCCCAGGCACACCTCACTCCTTTTTCTGCTGGTTTGTCATCTCTTCTGTTTGCTCTCCTTACATGAGGGGGAATGTGGTCTTCTCCCTTAAGAAGCCTTGCCCTTGTCTCCACTTGGTTCACAGGTACCATCCTATTCCTCCCCTGGCCTCTCCCTGAAGCTGCCCTTTATAGGTACCTTCTTGATCATTCCTCCTCTCAGTTCCTTTAGGGATCCCACCACCATCTGACTTCTGCCCATTTCCCCCACCTGTGCTGTGCTCAGCCAAGTTGCAAAGGACCTGCTTTGGGGCTTGCCTGGTTCTGGCCAGAGCCCTTGCTGCGGGGAGGGATGGCTGGCTGGCCTGGAGCCATTGTGTTGGCTCCGTGTCACCTGGGGAGTTCTTCAGGGCCAGGGTTAATTCTGAGCTGGTCCACAGGGCTTCATCAAGCACAGGTGGAGTGAGAGAGAAGCAGGGTCATGGCACTGCCCTCCCCATCAGGCTTTCAAGTTAGCATACGTGGCTGTAGAGTGGACGCTGCTGTATGCACTGTCCAGTGGAAAATCTAGGCTGGGACTGTGGAGCCATGTATCACATGTTTACCCAGGGCTGTGTGGTTCCCAGACTGTAGGCATTTGGGGGCAGGATTAGCATCTTGTTCTTGAGCCCATACAGGTAGTTGCTAGTCTGTGCAAGCTTTTTCCCAAGCAGATCAGGGGTCCCAAATTTCAATTGCGGAGGAGCCATGAACAAAGCTCGTAAATTAACAGGCTTGAGCCAACTGGTAATTATGGAGCCGTGAACTCCCAACTGACCGTGGTAGGAGCATAATGTCTTTATGAATGGCTTTTGATAGCATTAGGCAGTTCAAGAAGGAAATAGTGCCATGTGGCTTTTGTGACATGGCAGTTACTGAATGAACCAGCCTGGGGAGGAAGAGGGAGGAGCCGGCTTGCTTTGCAGAGAGCAGAGATCTAAGGCTCTTTCTTAACAGAGGCCTGATGTTTGCTGGGTCAGCTCAATGGCAGGTGTGCATGTGTCTGGCAAAGAGCAAATGGCGCTGAGCAGCGCGAAGTGGATGCGATAAAAAAACTCAGGCTTCCCAAATAACCTCCTCTCCCCACCAGAGAGAAAGAGCCACTTAGGAAGTAACATTGACATCCCAAGCCTCAAGTGAATGATGACACTGTGCAAGTTGCTTCAGAGCTAGTTTCTCGCCGAGTTCTACAACAGCGTTTGGCAGTGAAGCTCAGGTGAGTCAGTGGTACTGAATTCAGGATGGCACCAGAGACTCCACTGGGAAAACAAGGCAAGGATCATGTAGAGAAAGACCCCGACATCTTCCTTGAAAGTGTAGACGTCGTTGAGTGTTATCGTCACTCACCTTATCGCTGCCTTTGTCTCTGCTAGTGGGGACACAAGAGCAGTGCTTTTCCATGGAAGCAGATCAGAGTGCAGCCGCTTATTGGTATTGCAGAGTGGTGTTTTTTGGCACGTTGAAAATCTGGGTTCTGGAAAAAGGTACAGGGAAGAAGCCAGGGTGGAAGCAGTCTCAAAGGACTTCATAGGTATTCACCATTAATATTCTCCTACTCAGAGCTGCAGCACTCTGTGCATTTTATAAGGGTGAATCTGATAACAGTTGGAAGTTGAGTGCTGTGAAATAAACTCCCTTAAGGAATTATAGAGCCACAGGGTTCAGACTCCAGTGGGAGTTAATGGACACTTTTGCAGCTTGTATCCAGAGTTCTGACTTTTATGCTTCCTTGTTAAGCTTATCAGGGGGAAAAAAAAAGGCTTTTCTGATAAACGTGTGCTGGGATATCTGTGGGCCCAATCCTGCTCTGCTGGCTCATCAAATTCCTTGAATGCAAACTGCAATGGGAGTTTGGAGTGTGGAAAATCAGTACTGAGCAGAGAGAGAGAGTCAGTTTGTCTGTCTGTCTATCCCATGTGTACAAGTACTAGTCTTATAGCTTACCCTTCTTTAGTTGGACTCTGCTAAATTTCACCCTAATTTGTACCAGTCACATTCATGCCTCTAAAAAGCAATCCTTTTAAAAGAAATGTTACTAACTTCCTAGTACTAATTGTACATGAATGCAAGGCTGGATCAGCAGGAGGGATGCTATGATAGCCTGTATTCCTGATGTAAACAAGCCCCATTTTCACACTTGCACTGTGGTCTTTGCTCAAGAGTAGGGTGCTGCTCTGTTCCATGCAGCCTTGAATAGCCCTTGGACTGGCCAGTGTGTGTGTGTGTGTGTGTTTGTTTCTTCTTCCCATTTGTTTTACTTTCTGCACGTGTAGCCAGCTGCTGTTTCCCAGGTGTATGGAGATTAGCCCTCCTTTGTTTTGCATTTTTGGTTGCCCAATAACCAAGATCCCTCTTCCTTGCTCTGCAGTAAAGATAAAAACTTTTCACATGATTCCTTTTGCCAGCAGTGAGAGTTGTTTTGCTGTCTGTGTAACTGGGTGAGGTCTTATTTTTCCAAAGTTATGCCCTGTTGTGGTTAGACATGGCCTATAAGTGGAAAATGTATCTATCTGCTTTTTTTATCACAGATTTTCCATACGAGGTGCCACCTATTATACTGTACCTGTGACCAGATTCTTTTCAAGGGTCAGTCCATGGGGTTCAAAATTCCACCCCTGAAAGAGGCAATCTAGCCTTGACTTTTCAGTGGTTCTTGCATGTGGGCGTGTGTACAAATGTGAGTGGTGTTGGGGTTACAGAAGACTCCTCTGACTTACCACAAAGATTTGTCTAGGGAAAGCTTAAAGGAAGAAATGTTTCAGGTATTTGTGGTGCCCATCTTTGCTGCTGCTGATTGCACAAAAGTCTAGGCCTGATTTATACTGAGACATTGCTGGAATAGTTCTGCAGGGACAGCTATATGGAGCAGTTGGAGATGCAGATATGGTGGCCAAAGAAGTATTTTTGCAAGTATAGCTTATTCCACGTCAATGAGCCAAACAAGCTGTAAGTGAATTTCCGCTAGGACTTTTGCAGCCTATCTGTGTTGTAAAGAATCACATTCTTGCCCAGTGGAGCTGAGCTGTAAAGCCTGTAAGTGGGGGCCTGGCCTTAGACATGCTAGTCAACTGCAAGGATCTGAACACTCTTTATATCAAGAAGCAAAGGAGGGAGCGACTGGGGTGGAAGGGGGATGTGTATGGAGAAGAAGAGATGGCAAAGCATGGTCGATGCTTTGAAGTGCAGCTTAATACCCAAAGGTACAGGAACTTTGAAGCCCTCAGCAGGCATTATTTGCCATATGTGCCTCTAGGTCAGGGGTCAGCAACCCCCGGCATGCATGCTGAGCATGGCGCACACAGCCATTTTGCTCGGCATGCCACTGACAGCCCCGGCTCTAAGCAGCTGCTGCCAGCCACGGAGCCCAGGCTGCTCCCAGCAGGCGGCTGGGAGGCTGCAAGCCCTACTACAAGCAGACCAGGCTCTTTGGGTCAGCTGCAGCTGTGAGGCTGCAAACAGCTGCGCCAGGCATGTTGGCACTCTGGCATCTTCCAAGGTAGACACTGTGGTTTTTTTTGGCACTCCAGCCAAAATACGTTGCCTGCCCCTGCTTTAGGTAGTAATTCATGGCAGTGCTTTATGGTCAGATGCTGTTTCTGAACCATGTATAGTTTCAGTCCCCTGCAACCGGACATCTTCTGGCTGGAGCCGAACCCCAAGGGGCTCCTTGTCGGCGTGGAGCAGGACAGAAGGACTGGCACTCCATGTACAGCTCCAGGCTGTTGCCCAGTGCCAAGGGACAGCATCTCTTCTACTGCAGGTATTCCTGGCAGCAAGGGTCAGAACTGCCTTTAGGAGCCCTTCCATTGGCAGATCCCCTCTGCAGCTTGCCCAGGCAGGGCCTGGCTACAGTCACCGCTCTGGGAAGCAGTGTTGTGGCTGTGGTCCCCTTGGGCAGAGTCCAAGTATCTTTCTGCTGGGGACACCAGCCTTTTCTTTGCCCCATTTCTACATGGAGCTGGTGGGGAATTTCCTTGGGAAATGCCGTCCCATTCAAAACTTCTCATTACTGAGCTCTCCTAAAGGCTTTGCCCTATGGGAGGATGGCTCCTGATCCACCTGTGTTCGTAATGTGCTGCCATTTCCTGGCCTCCTTCTGTAGCTCCAAATGTACATTTGAGTGTACCCTGGTGACCAGGACGGGTGTCAGATAGCTGTAACCTAAAACAGCTCAGGCCCCGCGTGCTGGTGAAATGCTGTTCACAGCAGCTAGGAATAACAGATTGGCTGAAATGTGCACCACTGTCCCCTCTTGAAGAAGAGACCTGCCTCCAAGCATGTGATTCCCTGTAGACTGCCCTTTTGAGCAGGTGGCTGTGCTCTTCAGCAGCATTCTCCCTTATCTCATGGGCTGGCTGGTCTGTGAGGGGTAGGATGCCCTGGTATCTAGCCTATGGTATCATTGCTTGTTGTGTAGCAGACAACTGTGGGGTTCATGATGTGTAGCCTCAGCCACCACTCTGGGTCATATTGCCTGTCCCTATGGGAGTGTCTAGGGATTTATTTATTTTTGTTTCTCAAAAGTCTTGATACCAGCCTCTGATTCAGGCCACGTGTCTGCTGGTGAGTGTATATGCCGAGTCTCTGTGCCATACTGTGGGGGTGAGTGTACAGGTCATGTGCCAAATCGAGGAGGGGATGTACCAACTCATCTGTTTATGCCATGCCCTAGGGTAGGTGTACAGGCTATGTATATATGCCATGCTGTAATTGGGTGCATACAGGCCATTATTTGGGATTGATGTGTGTGCCAGGTGTCCGTGCCAGACTTTGGGAAGAGTAAACAGGCCCCTTGCCTACTTCCCATTATGGGGTGGGTATGTAGGTCACATGCCTACAGTTGTGCTCTGGAATTGGGTGCACAGGCTGCAGATCTATTCCTTGTTCTGTGGATGGGCATACAAGCTGTGAGCCAGATCCTGTTCTTCTTTCTAGGTGTTTAAATGGGATCCTTTTCTATGCTGCTTGAGCTCCTACCTAATGAACCATCCTCTTAGCTTTAAGGCTAAAACAGGACAAGCAGAGAGCTGAAGGAAGCTGCCTTAAACATTCATCGTTTTTCAGGGGTAGCAGAATAGGATCTCATTTATGCACCTAAGTGGACCTGATAAGTGGAATAGGATCTGACCTATGTGCCATACTTTTGGGTGGGTACAGACCATGTGTCCATGGCAGGTTTGGGTAGGGCAGTGCAGATTAATTTTTATATGGAAATACCGATGAGGAATCACATTGGACTGATGTCAGAAAATTTCCTCATCTGCCCTCGGCTGCCAGCCTATCTACCTGCTCAAAAAGAACATAGGCTTGTGCCTGTCCCCTTTATTCAGTGGCCAGTGCTATGCTGCTTTGATTCAAACAACAGATTTATTTCTGGCCCTGACAGGGCAAAACACCTTTCTTTCCTTTTTAATGTCATAGTTACAGCTGTGAAGTGGCTAAAAGCCATTTCCAGCTGTCATGTCGGGAGGGAAACTCTCTGTGCTGTCCTGGGTGCACAGGGGCAGTAAGGCTGTGGTGTCCTCTCCAGGCTCCTCTGCTAATATTTCAGAGGTTTTGCTCAGTTAGCTGAGGGGGCTGTGAGAGCCCTCCCACCCTGGGCCCCACCCTGACATGCCCAGCCACGCAGCCTGCCAAACTAGATTCCAAACCAGCTTTCTAGCAAGTAGGACTACCTTGGTTTAGGGGTTGTTCATCCTTAGAGGGAGGAAAAAAACAAACCCTATCTGATATTTTGTTGCCTTGAGTTTGTTTTGATCTCTCTCTCTCTGTGTTTTTCATAAGCTATTTAACGCTGTCCTTCTGAAACACTTGAATAAAGGGAACAGATCATAGAATCACCGACAATGAGGGTTGGAAGCAGGAGGTCACATCTAGTCCAACGCCCTGCTCAAAGCAGGACCAGCCCCAACTAGATCATCCAGCCAAGGCTTTGTCTAGGTGGGCCTTGGCCTCCAAGGATGGAGATGCCACCACCTCTCTGAGTAACTTGTTCCAGTTCTTTACTACCCTCCTCATGAGAGTTTTTCCTAATATCTAACTTCACCTTCCCTTGCTGCAGCTTGAGACTGTTGCTTCTTGTTCTGTCATCTGCCACCACTGAGAACAGTATAGTTCAGGGAAAGGCAAGTATTTGGGCCCATGGGCCCCATAGGCAATTCTGGAGAGCTGCCATGGGCCCCCCCAACAGCCCATGTGCCCTGCAGCTCCTCCCCGCCACCAGCAACAGCGCACAGCCCCAGCTCCAACCCCAAACCCAGCCTGCCCCATGCCTGCTCTGGATTTGCCTTGGCTGGGGTGGACTAGCTGGAGCCCGTGTGCACAGCTCCGACCCCAACCCACTCTGTGCCTGCTCCAGACTCGCTGCAGCCAGAGCTGGAACCCATGTGCACAGTCCCGACCCACCTGGAGTGGATCAGCTGGAACCCACGTGCTCAGCCCTGCCCCCGGCTTGCCCCACTCCTGTTCTTGTCCCGCCCAGTGGCAGTGGCTGAGCAGAAACTGCTGCTTGGTATGGGGGGGAAAAGCAGTCCCTCCCCCTCACTGCTGCTGGGTCCTTCTTGTTGCAGCTTCCCAGAGCCCATGCCTTGACTGCCCTGCGGTTCGTCTCTGCCACCATGACCACTGCCTCTGGGCCAGCCGGCAGGGTAGCAGTGGTAGTGCAGAGGAGCTACAGGGCAGCCTGGGCAGGTGGCTGCAGCAAGAAGGACCTGGCAGCGGGAAAGGGGAGGGGCTGCTTTTTCCTTGCTCCCAGCAGCAGCTTCTGCCCAGCCGCCACTGCTGCTGCTACTGCTCAGCATGGGCGGGTGAGTCTGAAGCAGGTGCGTGGGGCAGGCCAGGGTTGGGGTTGTGCACACAGGTCCCCACCAGTACCATGGAGCTGGGGCTAGCAGTGGCAGCAGCTGGAAGGAGCCACTGGGATCTGGGCTGGC